>NC_029790.2:8558968-8584260 GCF_000816755.2 Arachis ipaensis | reverse complement strand
GGATAACTCCCTTCTTTAAAACTCTTTGGTAGTATTTTTTCATTGTAATAAAAATAAAAAAATCAGAGAACAAAAAATCATTTTCTTATTCTTTCTCTAAAAAAAAAAATTAGTAGACTAACGGATCAAAATTCTCCTGTTAAGTAATCGTGCATTATGATAGAAGTGTCCAATTTTCTAAAATTCTAGCAACTAGAGCTCTTTTTATCATTTTTTTTGCATGTACCTACAGTAGCATTCAAGTAATCCCCTTTGATTTCACCGATTTTGGCCTGTGATTTATAATTAATTGAATTTAATAAATTAAAAAAATAAAAAAGCCTAGTAACAATGAATTTCTTAACCAAATTAATCTGTATTTATTATATTCAATTAGAATAAATAATAAATTATCTATGTTATCATGTATCTTATAAATTAATAATTAAAATATTTGATATAATAAATTATAATTAATTAATTGACATAAATTATAATAAATTGTGTGATATTTTAATATTTAATCAAATTAATTAGTTGATATAATTAATTTATTGTAATAAATTATATTTAATGAGTTAAAAGAAATAAATCGAAAAATACTCTAAAAAGTATGTCATGTTAGTTCCATGATCCATCATTAAGTGTATAAATTTTATTTTTATATAATAGAATAGATAGAAACACTAAATCAACCACTGCTAAACCTATTTTTGATCAAGATGGCAATGTATTGGAGGTATGTTCTAAAAAAAAAAAAATGAGAACAAATTAATTTCAATTGCATGAGCTCAATTATTTAAGTATATGCATATGGCTAGAAGATCTAAAGAGAAATTGCTCCTGGTTATAAATGAAGCTTCTTCTATTGAGATGCAATTGGCCGAGGAGAAAAATGAAGTCATATCGACTAAGAAAAGTGAACTAGAGTTTTTTTATTGGCTCTAATATTTTTCAAGAAGTTGAAATTCTTCTGCTCGATTCTTCAAACACCAAAGAAAGTGAAAAACAACTTAAAAGTAGAAAAAAGAAGGCAATTGAACAACACCAAAAAAATAAGACTTTGCAAGACCTGCAAATAATATGCAAACCATGATAGCTGCAATTGCTCCACAAAGACTTCTTTTTAAATTTTGATAATCAATTATGTCATTTAGTTTTAATTTAATATAATTTCTTCTGGTATTTCACTCAATTATGTCATTTAGTTTTAATTTAATATAATTTCTTGTCATACTTCACTTTATAAATTCATATTATTATTTTTTCTGTTTTGTAGCAATCAAAGATATGAAGTTTTGTTACTATAATTATGTGTTTGGAGATAATTGTTAATTTGGTAGATTATAAATGAGTTGTTACTTTAGTTTGTGTGTTAGCATTTTTTATGCTTTAAGTGTTGTAGTTATGAGATGTCTTTTGTATGACTTGTTACAAATTTATAATTTGTGATCATTCTTAATGACAATTTCGAAGGAAATATATCACGAATCATTAAATTAGTATTTATGTCATTTATGAACTTGTAATTTATGTTATTTTATATGATTCTCATTATTAATTAATGTTTATCATAAATTTTTATGAAGTTAAAAATTAATTTAAACTTATAACTTCTCATTATATTATTACTCTTAATTTTATCATGCCATTACTTAATAATTATTAAATAATTTAATATATTAAAAAAAATCAACTATAAACATAATTACATGCAATTTTCCATTACATATTTTCATGTGAATAACTATAATATTAAATTTTGTACACATAGTATTTGTAAACAACAGATTATTGTAAATACATTGTGAAAACGACCATCAATGAATAAATATAGATATATCCTCACAAATTAGCATTGTCACCTCTATACAATATGTACCGTGCGATAGAATTATAGATAGATCTACTTCATAGTTGGTGTTCATACCCTGACCCAATAAACAAAAGTCAGGCCCAATAAAACAAAAAGATCCACCAAAAAGGTGGCCCTCACAATATGTCGTCGGACACGGATTTAAGGAGACAAAATTTTACCATCTCTATCTTTTTTAAAAAATAGATCCCAACAAACTCCCAAGATAAAGGGAACAGTTATCCATCCGAAAAGATGGAACTACTCCAATAAATTTGGTTATCTACTCTACTATAAATATACTAAATATACTAACACCTCTCATGTATAAGACACATTCTACTCTACTAAAAAACCTACTCAAAGCTCCTGTTAACTTAAGCATCAGAATCTTTTGCAGGTACCACCCTCACCTTCTCACGAGAAACTCGGACAGGCAGCACCTCGACACCAAAGAAGTCGGACGCTGCCATACCAAAGGATCTAGACCTCAATTCAAGCTCAAATCACTGTTTCAAGTAACCCTTAAATTAGTGGGATGTAATTTTAGGACCTATTCTTTTAATAAAATTATTTAAAAAAATTTATATTTGTCAATTTAAAAAAAATGGATATAATTTTATAACTAAAGTAATTCTTCATTCTTAGTTAAAGAGAAATTACTTACCCTAGATCTTTCATTTCAATAGGTTTAGATATTTCATAAAATAAATGTGAATGTTAAAATTTAAAAGAAATAAACTATATTTCAACGGTCCGATAAACTATCTTGCTTTCCACTTTTTTGGAAACCTAAATAATGGATAAAGAAAGCAAATTGTGTAACTTTGTTCTATTGACGCCTAGCGTGTGGGCTTCAATTTGAATCAAACAATGACTTCATAAAATCAGTTGCTTTCATATTTTAAAATTCCCTATTGACAGGAACTCGTACCGTTGAGCTGCCTTAATTGTTTGTCCTATTTATTTCAGACTCAAAATAAATACCAAATATGTTATCTTAAGTAATCAATCAATTCAAAATTTAAACATGTACAATATCTGATTGTGGTAACACCTAAATAATGTTTGCTTTTATTCAGTGTTCTTGTGTGGTCTGGATATACTGTGTGTGAAACTAAAAAAATATCTCTAAAAAAATATCAAATATTAAATTCACAACTCTGGTATATTATTTTATTTATGATTAGGATTTAGAATTTAAATTTTAAAAATCTATATTTTGTTCTTTTTTTTTGTCAGGATATTTAGTTCTTCTTTTATCAAATAGCTTTATGAATAATTTATGAGTTTGCCGACAAAACTTTTCTTTTTGGTCTGGGATTTTGGTATTGGGCTGAACTCTGGACTCAAGTGATAAATATTATAGAAATTACACATCAATTTGGGTTGGGCTTGATCTGTAAATTTAGGTTTATAATGATCAAAAGATTCTGTATTATGGGAACTGGGCCTATTTGAATGGACCATATAAAACATTGGAAATTACTTAGAGTGTGTTTGTTTCTGAGAACAGGATAAGATAAGATATTGAGATAAAGGATAGAAACACAAAATTTTGTATTCTTGTATTCTATTTAGTGATAAATTAGAACAAATTATAAAAATCTAATTTATTCTCATTTTTTTTCAAAAAATTTGAGACAAAAAATATAATAATAAAAAATAGAATTATCCTTTCTATCTCACAAAATTTACCACCAACTTCAACTAACTCTCTCAACACCCATTCGATCGTCACACGGTCCAAAGATGGAACCTCAAAACCAAAACAATGTCACTCTATCACTCTTGATCTCACTCAAAAACTTTCAAGAAATGTGAAACAAACCCTCACTTGTCCTCATTAGGCCTCTGCCATGCAGGAAGAACATGAGACCCTCATGCGCAACAACACACGGACTCTTGTCACAACACCTTCCCAAACACCTATTATTGGGTGTAAATGGGTGTTTGCTATTAAGCGAGCACCCGACAACTCAATTATCAAATATAAAGCTAAATTGGTGGCTAAGGGATTTCACCAAAAAGAGGGTATTGATTATGATCAAATTTTTACTCTAGTTATTAAGCCCTCAACTATTGAATGGTTATCACAACAGCTCTTTCAAAAAAGTGGCCTCTTAGGCAATTTGATTTTAACAATACTTTTTTAAATGGTGAACTAAATGAACAAGTTTTATGCTTCAACCTCTAAGATTTTATGATTCTAACTCCTCTTTTGTTTGCAGATTAAATAAGGTAATCTATGGCCTACAATAAGCGCCAAGATCTTGGTTTTACACTCTTAGTTCCATTTTTTTCGGTTTGGTTTTTCGAGTACCAAATCGGACACTTCCTTATTTATTAAATTCACATCTACATATTGCATTTATATTCTAGTTTATGTGGACGACATTGTTATCACCGACTTAGATCATAATGCTATTAATGACATTGTTTTTTAAATGAAATCTGTTTTTTCACTTAAAGATCTAGGTTCACAACATTATTTCTTAGGATTAGAAATTACATATCCCACAAAAAGATATTTTACATATCTCTCAATCAAAATATATTAATTAATGATTTGTTACAAAGGGTGGACATGGATAAGTCTAAGGTTGTTTCTATGCCAGTGCTCACCACTGAAAAATTATCTATCCTATCTAACAAAAGAAAAAATCAAATATTGGTGTTAAAAGAGAGAAATTACCTCCGGAAGTCAAGGACTGACCTCTCCACACTTAAGGCCTGCCACGGTCCTCCGTGCCATCAGTAAGAAGCAAGGTAGGGCTGGAAGCATCGCCTCCACTGTCTGGCTCATCATGGCTCCCGGTGCTACTAGGTGAAGGGGAGTCCGGGGTGTCCTTCTGTTCTGGAGGTCGGTGAGTACTAACAATGAGCTCCTTCAGATAGTTGTATCGGCGCTTTGCGGCGCTCCATTCGCTCCATCCGCCGGTCTTGCCGGTCGAACCTCTGAAGGATCTGAAGGAACATCTGATGGGAGAATGGTGCTTGTGGTGTGGATGATGGTGGAGTAGAAGAAGGAAGAGTGTCCAAAGATGGGTCTGGAGGCCGGCTCACAGAGGGAACTGGGGGTCTGATGTACTTTCCATTCGGGACATACTAATCGGCCCTAGGGATCATGACCTTCGTGTCCCCAGCCCAATAGGAAACACCCACTACAGAGACTAAATCTAAAACCAATGCAGGGAAAGACAGGTTAGCCGCAATCTGCACGTGCTCCATTGCCTGCCAGATGAGTCAGGGCAGGTTGAGAGGTTGCTCTGTCAGGATGCACCAGATGAGAACAGCCATGTCCGTTGTGAAGATGGACTCGTGAGTGCTCAGAAAAATATAGTGGGACATAATATGTGCCCACACGCGAGCCTCCAAGGCAAGTGATTGGGCTGAGATGCTCTTGGGTTTTGACCGGTGTTGCCGATAGATCCGGGTGCTGCCAGGTTGGGCTATAACTCCAAGGACGCTATTCCAGTCAAACTGATAGATCTGGTACTTAAGTTGGGCCTCTTGATATGCATCCAATCTCCCTGGACTAGGTGGAATATCCAGTGCTCTCTGTATGGCACCCTCGGAGACAGGGACTTGCTGCTGACGAACATAGACAGTCTGCAAGGTAGGCGAGTAGAAGTTGGAGTAGAATTCAACTATCCATGATAGGTTGGCCTCCCGCGACTGCCTCCTTAAAAATTCCCACTGTCTCCTCTCAATACGGGGCTCCACAAAATCAACAAAATGGGTTGGGACAATGACAAAATGCTCATTATTGTAGTTCCTCTCGGCTAGGATGGGGAACATCTGCTCGCAATAACGGTTAGTGAACCGTGTGGGTCCGTGGGGGAAAGGCTTTCTCTGCTTCATCAACTTTGATGATCCTCTTTACTCACTTTGTTGGCGGCTTGATGCTTGTAGAAGGTGGTGCCTTAGCCGGTGCTCTCTTGGTTCCTCTCCTTGCCGGTGGCTTTTCAGAAGCCTTTTTCTTTCCTCTTTTAGTGGCCATCCTAAAGAAGGAAGAAAGAGAATTAATTTCAAGTATAGATAACTAACAATTGGAAGGAAGGAGGTCCAAGTAAGAATGAATGCCAAAGGAAAAGGGATGTCCTATACATGGTAGCTACAACATGCATGGAAGACATTATGTAAAATCATGAAGGCAATTCAAAACAATTAGATGCAAAAGGGTTAAAAACATGCAAGTAATAGGCATGAGAAGCATAACTCAAGTATTAATTATTAAATGTACTAAATTAAAGAGTACTTGTATGATGACAATTGTGAATGATAATCTCAATACATGTGGATTGCAAGTGTTGTGAAAAAGAGAGGCATTAAACTGTGAGAGTAAAATAAAATAGAATTCAAAATGCCATAAGAGCTTTTCCACAAACACTTGGTGTGCAAGTGAAATTAGGAATTAGAATAATTAATCCAAGTGTATATGAGATCCATAATAAAATGTCAATTGTCAAATCACTCCTCATAATATCCACAAGCTCAATTATAATAAAATAATACCCAAATAAAGCTCCAACACCAACATAAAAATGCATGATAAAAGAATGAAGAAGAAACCATAAATAAATAAGCTAATATAAAATTGAGAAAAAAGAAAAATAATTAAATGCAATAAAAGAAAGAAGAATGAAAGAGTAGAGGAGAGGAAGAAAAGAAACCTGAGGGAGAAGATGAAAAAAAAAGGGAAGAAGGAAGAAGTAGGAAGTAAAAAGTAAGAAGAGGGAAAGAAGGAAGAATTAGGATTGAAAGAGAATTAGGATTTGGGAGGGGGAAAACTGAAATATGGGCGGCGTACTGGTTTAAGTGAGGCAGCGCAGGCGACGCGCACGCGTACGCGTACGCGTGGGTGGCGCAAATGTGAAGGCGACGCGTAAGCGTCTGGCATGTGTACGCGTGCCGTTGGGTGTACCATTCGCGCGAAACCAGCCGCGTGCACACACAACTCTCTGTTCGCATAGCATAGAACCCAAAATTTGCATATGACGCGTGCGCGTCAGGCACGCGCACGCGTGGATGGCTAAAAAGTGAAGATGACGCGCACGCGTCAGGGATGCGTACACATGAGTGTTTTTGTGCCTCTAGCACAGTGCCAGTGCGAAACCATCACAACTCTCTGTTCGAACATGGATTGACGCCGATTTCCTGATCCACGCTTGAGCGTCCTAGACGCGTACGCGTGGGTTGCCAAAACTGCAAGTGACGCGTACGCGTGGGCTTGCTTGCGCGCAAAGCACGCTTCCTTCGCAACTCCGGCACAACTCTCTGTTCAAACCCAATAGTTGTCGCATTCACGCATGACGCGTACGCGTCATAGACGCTTGCGCGTCGAATGCCTCTTTTTTTTTTATGCAGAATGCAGGTGATTATGCAGAATTTATGAATTAACACTGATAAAAATAAAATAAAATAAAACTAAGAATAAAAAGAAAAGAGCGATCATACCATGGTGGGTTGCCTCCCACCTAGCACTTTTCTTTTACGTCCTTAAGTTGGACGGTCCACAAGCTCAATCTTCTTCTGTTGGTGGATCCTCCAAGAGGAAGATCTTCAGCTCCTTGTTGTTCTTCATCTTCTCACTATGATACAGCTTCAAGCGGTGGCCATTAACTTTGATGAATTTGGGACTTGAAGAATGACTCAGGTGAAAAACGCTATATGGCTCAGCCTTTTCCACCTGGTAGGGGCCTTCCCATCTTGATCTTAGCTTGCCTGGCATGAGCCTCAACCTGGAGTTGTAAAAAAGAACCAACTTTTCAGGTCTGAACTCTCTCCTCTTGATGTTGTTGTCGTGCACAGCCTTCACCCTCTCTTTGTATAGGCTGGAGTTCTCATATGCTTCGAGTCGAAGGTTCTCTAGTTCTACTAGTTGTAGCTTCCTTTCAGCACTGGCCTTCTCAAATCCCATGTTGCATTCCATTACCGCCCAGAAAGCTTTGTGCTCCACCTCCACTCGGAGGTGGCAAGCCTTGCCAAAGACTAGGCGGAATGGACTCATTACGATGGGTGTCTTGTATGCTGTCCGATAAGCCCAAAGCGTATCTACAAGCCTGGTACTCCAGTCTCGTCTGTGAGGCTTG
The DNA here is from genome assembly GCF_000816755.2 of Arachis ipaensis. NCBI lineage: Eukaryota > Viridiplantae > Streptophyta > Magnoliopsida > Fabales > Fabaceae > Arachis > Arachis ipaensis. The sequence continues at coordinate 8,576,331 of NC_029790.2, read as the reverse complement.
ACAATCTTCTCCAATATGCGCTTTATCTCCCTGTTAGACACCTCGACTTGCCCATTGGTCTGGGGATGGTAAGCCATGACTACCTTGTGAACAATGCCATGTTTCTTCAGTAGACCTGTCAATCTCCTGTTGCAAAAATGAGTGCCTTGATCACTCACGATTGCTCGTGGTGATCCAAAGCGACAGATAATATTATTTCGAACAAAAGAGACAACAACATTAGCATCATTAGTACGGGCAGGAATTGCTTCCACCCATTTAGAAACATAATCAATAGCTAACAATATGTATAAGAAAACACTAGAGCTTGAAAATTATAGCAGAGGATTGAAATTTCATAAACTGAATTCAATAATACTGAAATGTAAAAGTGTAGAAGAATTAAAGTGTATCAAGAGAGCTTTCTATTCTATCCTACTCCTACTCCTAATGTTGCCTACTACTATTGCAGCCTAACAGATCTCCCTAATGAAATGAAGTTGATGCCTTTATATATGTTTTACAAAATGAAAATGAAATTGAAATTGAAACAGATTATAATTCAAATGAAATTCCTATTCTAATTGTTTCTTGTGCCTTTGAGTCATGTCCAATGGGCTTTTGTTGGTTTGGCCTTGAATTAGAGTGGGACAGGGGTGTTTAGTGCAGCTCCCAGTGGGGCGCTCAGTTCACAATTTGAGCGCTGCGCTTACTAGCCTAGGCGTGCAAATTTGCTTCTCTAGCGTTCCCTTAGTGAACGCTAGTTTACTCTTTGAGCGCTGGCTCTTGGGTGCTTTGGTGCGCAATCCCCTTCCTTGGCGCTCCTTTATTGAATGCTACGTTAAGAATTTGAGAGCTACCCTTGGTATGGATGGCACAAGCCTTGCCTCCCATCTCAAAACCCACGAAAAATTTAAAAAAATGAGCGTGGCGCTCACTTTCTAGCCTTGTTTGGCTATTGAGCATGGTTTTTGGGTCTTAAAGATGCCTATCACTTGTGCTTCAATTTTATGCCAAATATAGATTTTTATATATCGTTGGAAAGCTCTGAATGTCTGCTTTCCAACACAACTGAAAGTGCATCAATTGGACATTTGTAGCTCAAGTTATGCTCCTTTGAAGAAGGCATGGTCATGCTGTTTTGGAGGCCGAAAACGCTCAATTAGTGAGCGTGGCGCTCACTTGGCAAATGAGCGCTGATTGGAGGCCAAAGTTAGCGCCAGCTTCTGAGGCCCAAAATTAATGTTCACCCCATACTATTATATATCATTGGAAAGCTCTGGATGTCTACTTTCCAATGCATTTGAGAGCGCATCATTCAAAGCTCTACAGCTCAAGTTATTCTTCTTGGAAGATAGAGAGGTCAGCTAGCCTTACTGCAGGTTGATACTATGTTCATCTTTGCACTTTCGAGGTAAGTTTTCTCCCTCAGATTTAGTGTCCACCATACAGTGCCATATATTCTTGGAAAGCTCTAGATTCCTACTTTCCAATGCCACTTGAATCACCTCAATTGGAGTTTTGTAGCTCGAGTTATTCTTGTTGGAGCGTAAAGAGGTCAGGGTTGCAAATCCTCTTTGCTCCTCCTTGAGTCTATTTCCAACTCTTTTGCCACCTTAGGAGTATGATTCTTCTTTTAGTACTTTTTATTGCTTCTTCTTCTATTATTTCCTATAAAGTTTATAAAATCAAAAGATCAAAGAAATATACCATTTAAGCACAAAAGCATTCAATTTTTAAGCACTAATCATCAATTTCTTATATGAAAAAGCATAGAAAAACATGACATGATGACATGTCATCAATACATCCAACTAAATCAATACCAAACTTTCATTTACAGCTTAATCTACCTTCTTGGGTCACAATTCACCATTCATTTTAATTTTTCCATCACACTTCATCATTCTCAACCTCAATTATCACATATACAATATATCAAACAATTTCCCACCAACACATTCACCAATCCTCATTTCATCAGCATCAATCTTTATGATCAACTCATTCATGCTCCATATTAATGATAAAAAATGCACATTCATACAAGTTCATCATACATCACATTCCAACATCATTATTTAACAACATTCACAACATCAACAACCATATCAATTCAACCCTATCGTATAGGTCACTAGTCTAAGTGTCCATGAATATTATATGCTACATAGAGGAAACCAAAACCATACCTTGGCCGATTCCCAATATGCCCTTAACCCAAACTGAGCACAAGCTAGGCTTCCAACCACAAGCAAGCCTCCAATACCACTCCAACAAGCACCAACAAGATCCAATAGCTTTCAAACTCATAATAATCAAGCTATATACACACAAATCATCACTAATCAACCTAGGCTCATCATAAATAAAATTTCACAAAAGTTCAATGCCTCTAAACTTGTTCAACAGTTTTGGTAGCCAAAATCCAAGGCTAAGCAAGAGTTAGAGTGAACCTAAACACCCAAAAATCACAAAATCTCACTTAATCAAAAGCCCTAAACTCGAAATTTTGAAGGGAAGAACTGAGAATATTTCGTGGTTACCTCACTAATTTCTTGGATGGATTTTGTAGAGCTCTTCACAAGGAACGCGTAGCTGCAAATGGTGCGGCGATCGGAATTCTATAACTCAAGATATGAGCTTGTGAAGACGGTGATGAATAGTAACCATGGGGTTTTTCTTCTTCCCTCTTTTCAGCATGCAAGTGTTGTGTTTGAGTAAGTGTTGTGCTGAAAATGGGTTCACTTAAGTGCTTATATATGTTGGGCTTGGGCCCAATTTGGGCCCGGTCCAATCCGTTAGCGTTTTTAGCCCATTTGGCCTAACTTCGGGCCAAACCTTTAAAATTAACACCCAGTTTTTGACTTCTAATATTTTTCTAAGGTTTTTGACTGTTTTCACTTTTTCTCGCACAGTACTGGGAAGACTTGAACCGGTTCGACCGGTTCAACTGCCGGTTCATAGTTTTTCGTGGTTTTTCGTAGAAAACACATTTTCTGACTTAGAAAAACCTACTGAGTCCAAAAATCATATTTAAATCTTCAAATTCTCACTCTAATTTTTTGGGACTTAACTTGGATAATATTAATTACTTAATTAAATAATTAATTAAGCTCGGTTCTTACAAGCTATGCCACCGTCAACTTCCACCGAACAAATGTGACACCAACACGTAGAGGAGGAAGATACGAACACTTTCATTAGATTATATTTTTTATTAGAGTTGCGGATTTCAAGAAATCGAACGCCAAAAGTCGGAAGTTCCATGGTTTCTCATTCTCTCTCTCACATGGCCATTCTTTCATTTCTTTCTCAATGAAGCATGCACAGCTGATTTGAAAATGAGAATGATGATTATTAATGGTAATAATAATGTTTTAGTTAGTTTAGTTACACACTAGGAGGGGGGTGGGGGTCATGCATGAGCCACATGTCAAGTTATAAAGCTGTTGAGTTAGTGGTTCAAGTTATAAATATCTTAAACGGATAACTATAAAAACTGGATATATTAAAACACAAGTAATAATATATAGGAGTTACTAATATAAATAACATTAGTAACATGATATAAGATATACGGTGAAGCATTAGTAAAGCAAAGCTCACCGAAGAATACCGATATTTACTCGTATCGGCGGATTCGAAACTTGATAATAATAATATTAACTAAACTCTATTTTTAAATTAAAAATATCAATTACTTAAATTAAAATATACATATAATTTTTATTACTTATGAATTACTAGAATTAAAGTTTTAATTACGTAACAAGTCATAACCACAAAATCTCATTGACATATACAAACAACATCATCAATTCACCATTATTAATTCCAATAACACATTCTCATTAATTCCATTCATCTTATGACCATTAATTTATAAAATTAATTTAAGTATTTATAATATAGTAATTTCTAAAAATAAGAACCTCCAATTTATAAAATAAATGATAACTTATTTATATTTATATTTTTAAAAATGTGAGTCGTTACATCCTACCCACCTTACAAAAATTTTCGCCCTCGAAAATTGATATAAGATGAAAAAGATTCATTCTAACCTCCCTTTTCAAACATGTCAAAGAAAGATAGAAATATTTGACCGGTTTAATTTTCAAACAAGAGGAAAATCAAAGTCATACTGACACCAAACTATGATAAAGATGGATGTTTCAAAAGGTTCAAGTAGCCAATTAGAAACATGGTCAAGCAAAGATATAGGCGAATGATAGAATATGATCAGAAGGGAATCAAAGCATGGTTTAGGAAAGGTATCTGAAACAAAGAACTCCAATAAAGAGGAAAAATAGGAAATGCTTTGCCAACTCTTGTGTCAAGAATTGTAAGTCGAAACTGAACGGACCATTGAGAAATAACTCCTAACGTTCCCAAACTCCGTGATTCGCATAACCTATTATTTCTATTTCGTCTATGATAATCCACTAGTGTTCCCGTATACACAAATCATCAGTATTAAGTTGGCCAGACCTAATACCATGAGAAATGTAATGGTCGACTAATAGCATTAATCAATAGACAGTCATGCATATAAAACTCAAACTCTTGTCATTAAGACAAGTCGTACTACATGACAGACACTCAAAGTATGCAGTAAAGCATAGTCAGTCCATTTCCAAGGCTCTAACAGGAACGAACTGCTCTGATATCATAATGTAACACCCTAACTTTTAGCACCTCATGATCGTACTAAAAGCTCAGGTGTTACTTACCTCTAAACCTTTATATTCTATGCTATTTTTATTTAATATTGTGCCTTTGCAAATACGAACCGAAACTTTCACCAAGAAAATGAAGAGTCGGTACTTTAAATCATTTAATCACAAAGTTTTTTATATCCACGTAGCATTATATACATAGACTTACTTAAAGATCCTCAAATACAATTCCTACCCTTCTAAAAACTAAAATAATAAATGACGAGGGAAAAATAAAATCTAAGAACTCAACTCGTAAATATAATCTTCTATGCTCCTGTAGCTCCGCACTAAACTTTCGCACCTGTAGCTGAAAGGGGTGAAAATAAGGGGTAAGAACTGGGGAGTTCTTAGTAGGGTCGGGGTGTAGAGTTATATTCATTTTATATATATTTGGTCCGCAATAACAGTCAACAAAGTACAATCCAATTCAACAATTATAGAACATAGAATCCAATCACAAGCACACACAATCATAGAAAACACAATCATAAACAAGTATGCACAAACAAGTATGATGCATGTCTAGTCCTATACAGGCTATGAGCTCATGGGTCGGTTTGTTGGCCGATTCCCGACACTGGTTCTGAGATAAGCGTCTCGTACCGCCATCACTATCTCAGCCAACGTCCCCTCCATGAGCGTTACGTATCACCGTCCTCATGGGAGAACCTTCCTTTTGGTCTCCAGTAAGTGTTACGCATCGCCGTCCTCACTGAGCCGTCCTTATAGTATCAAGTGAGCGTTACGTATCGCCATCCTCACTAGAAACTTGGCACTTAGGCCTAACATCAATCAATTTCTTTTCAATCTTCTCTCTACTTTACTGTGGTAGAGATCCCTTTAATTAATACCTTCTTTTCTATCTGCTCTACTGTGGCAGAGATCCTTTCACTTAATACATTGATGAGTGGATAATTTATACGCTTTTTGGCATTGTTTTTAGGTAGTTTTTAGTATGTTTTAGTTACTTTTTATTATATTTTTATTAGTTTTTATGCAAAAATCATATTTCTAGACTTTACTATAAGTTTGTGTATTTTTCTGTAATTTCAGGTATTTTTTGGCTGAAATTGAGGGACCTGAGCAAAAATATAATTCAGAGGTTGAGAAAGGACTGCAGATGCTGTTGGATTCTGACCTCCCTGCACTCAAACGCATTTTTCTGGAGCTACAGAAGTCCAATTGGCGCATTCTCAATTGGGCGAGAAAGCTAACATCTTGGGCTTTCCAGAAATGTATAATAGTCCATACTTTGCTCGAGATTTGATGGCCCAAACTGGCGTTCAATGCCAGCCAGAGACCCTTTTCTGGCGTAAAACGCCGGAACTGGCACCAAAACTGGAGTTGAACGCCCAAACTAGCACCCAAGCTGGCGTTTAACTCCAAGAATGGCCTATGCATGTAAAAGCTTCAAAGCTCAGCCCAAACACTCACCAAGTGGGCCCCAGAAGTGGATTTCTGCACTATTTATACTTAGTTACTCATTTTCTGTAAACTTAAGTTACTAGTTTAGTATAAAAACTACTTTTAGAGATTCATTTTGGGGGGGGGGGGATGAATTAATGCAATTACTATTGTTTTCTATTCAATCACGTTTGATTTTGTTCTAAGATACTCACTCGTACTTTAATATAAAGAATATGATGATCTGTGACACTCATCATCATTCTCAAATTTATGAACGCGTGCTTGACAACCACTCCCGTTCTATCTGAGCTCAACGTAGTCATTGGGCGACAGCTTGAGTGCGTATCTCGTGGGTTTCTAATCCACGAGTTTGACTTGCATCTCCTGACAACAGAGCATTCAAACCCATGAGATCATAACCTTCGTGGTAGATGCTAGAACCAATTGGCAGCATTCCTGAGATCCAAAAAGTCTAAACCTTGTCTGTGGTATTCCGAGTAGGATCTGGGATGGGATGACTGTGACAAGCTTCAAACTCATGAATGTTGGGCACAGTGACAGTGTGCAAAATGATAGAGAGATCCTATTCTGACACAAGTGAGAACCGACAGATGATTAGCCATGCGGTAGCTGTGCCTGATATTTTTCATCCTAGACGAAAGATCCGACAGTTGATTAGCCGTACAAAAACCGTACCTGGACCATTTTCACTGAGAGGACGGATGGTAGCCATTCACAACGGTGATCCACCAACATACAGCTTGCCATGGAAGGAAGCCATGCGTGTTTGGAGAAGAAGACAGTAGGAAAGCAGAGATTCAGACGACAGAGCATCTCCGGAACCTCAACCTGTTCCTCATTACTGAATCACAAGTATCATTCATTATTTCATGTTATTTGCTTTTCATAAACAAAATCATTCATATCATTTTAATCTCCTGACTAAGATTTACAGGATAACCATAGCTTGCTTCAAGCCGGCAATCTCCGTGGGATCGACCCTTACTCACGTAAGGTATTACTTGGACGACCCAGTGCACTTGCTAGTTAGTTGTACCGGAGTTGTGAAAAGTGTGATCACAATTTCGTTCACCAAGTTTTTGGCACCGTTGCCGGGGATTGTTCGAGTTTGGACAACTGACGGTTCATCTTGTTGCTTAGATTAGGAAAAATTTATCTTTTTTGGTTTAGAGTCACTAAATTTGAGTCCTTAATTTTCTTTTCAAAAAAAAAAAAAGTTTTCAAAAATCTTTCAAAAATTTTATTTTTCTTTATTAATCTTTAATCTTTCTTTGAGTTGTTTAATTGAGTCTTCTGTTTGAGTTCAGTTTCATGTTTTATGTTTGGTGTCAATTACATGTTTTTTTGTTTTTTTTTTCCGAATTGTATGCTCTTTTTATTCTTCATATTTTCGATTTTTATGTTCCGTGGGATCGACCCTTACTCACGTAAGGTATTACTTGGACGACCCAGTGCACTTGCTGGTTAGTTGTACCGGAGTTGTGAAAAGTGTGATCACAATTCCTTGCACCATACATCCTTCTCTTTTTATTCTTTTTCTTTTAAAACCAAAATCAGCTATTTGTGACATTCTCCAAAACCTTTTAAAACAATTTTCCTTAAACTAATTCTTCTTTCAAAAGACAAAGCAAAACTATTTATTAGTTAAACCCGTTAGCAAGGCCTCTAGACTTTAGGGGAGTGACAACCAAACTCATTTTCTTGATATCATTATAAATCCTTAACAAATCATTGTTTTCTTAAACTGAATTTAATCAAATAAAGTTTCTAAATCAAATCAAAATCAAATCATACAAATTAGAAGTTCCGAAGCAATTTCAAAACCAAAACCAATCCCAATTTCATCCTTGAAACTAATTCTTTAACTTTTTCCAAGACGTCGTAAAACGAAATCATTGTATCAAAATTCAATTATTTTTAAAGTTCACTAAAACTCCTCCGAATGAAATTCTTAAGTCAAATTCAAAACATAAACTCTTTTCATATTTAAATCAACCTTAAACATAATACTTTTTTTTAAAAATAATTTTAAGTCGTAAAATAATTCTTTTCAAAATAAATCGAACTCAAAACATATAATTTTTCTTAAATGAATTAAACTCGAAACATAACTATTTTCTTAATAAATCAAACAATATAGCTTCTCAAATACAATCTTTTTCTAAATAATATTTCAAACAAAGTGTTAAACTTTATAACAAAATTTCGGTAGCATCTCCCCTAAAACATGGACTTTGTCACCCTTCTCGAGTCCCATCCTAACTATTTCTCAAACTTTTTCAAATCATTTCCAATAAATCATCAAAACCATTTCTAATATCAAAACATTTATAAAATCAAACCAATTAAGAATCAAACTGCCTGTAAAATCAAACCATTTTCATATCTTAAATCATGTTATCAATTCATCAATTTATTTCTTATTAAATCTCAATGCCATCATCAAATTTCACCAATTCTACTTGATCACCAACAACATTCCAGCCCCAAATTCATCAAAATAGTTTGGTTCTTGGTTACATTTAAACCGACCAAATCTTAAACTAATCACAAATATCAATATATCACAAAAATTCAACACAAATTCAGTCAAATTCAATCAACAATAAATTGCAACATCAATTCACTAATCCTATACCAATTTAACCGATGAAAAATTACAAAAATCCTACCTCCGTATGAAATCAAAATCAATAAAAACTCTGGAAAAGCTTTTTGATGGTGCTGCTGAAGAAGAAAATACCAGAAATCGTCTGTGCCCCCTAGAACTCCAATTGGCAACTCAAAGGGAAGGGGAGCTATGCCACTGTCAACTTCCACCAAAAAAGTGACACCAACACGTAGAGGAGGAAGATACAAACATTTTCATCAGATTAGATTTTTTATTGGAGTTATGAATTTCAAGAAATCGAACGCTAAAAGTCGGAAGTTCCATGGTTTCTCATACTCTCTCTCACACGGCCATTCTTTCATTTCTTTCTCAATGATGATTATTAATGGTAAAAATAATGATTTAGTTAGTTTGGTTACACACGGGGGGCTGGGTGTCATGCATGAGCCATGAGTCAAGTTATAAAGTTGTTGAGTCAGCGGTTCAAGTTATAAATATCTTAAACGGATAACTATGAAAACTGGATATATTAAAACACAAGTAATAATATATATATGAGTTACTAATATAAATGACATTAGTAACATAACGATAAAAGATATACGGTAAAGCATTAGTACAACTAAGCTCACCGAAGAATACTGATATTCACTCATATCGGCGGATTCGGAACTTGATGATAATAATATTAACTAAACTCTATTTTTAAATTAAAAATATCAATTACTTAAATTAAAATATACATATAATTTTTATTACTTATAAATTACTAGAATTATAGTTTTAATTATGTAAAATATTTCATCATAATATATATATATATATATATAAAAGAATATGAATTTGATTAAATTCAAATAGTTATAAAATTAATTTAATTATTTAAAATAAAGTAATTTCTAAAAATAAGGAACTCCAATTTATAAAATTATAACTTATTTATCTTTATATTTTTAAAAATGTGAGTCGTTACACCTATCATGCCACTTTTTGGCCCTTTCCTTTTAGAGCTTAATATTCTCAAATGCAGAGTGCCTAAACTCATTAATGAATCCATATTTGACGATAAATTTTGACTTCAATTAGACGGATTTTAACACATAAACTCACACTAAACTACCAAAATAGCATACTTTTGTGATTTCTCCCTAATTTGGACCTAAATGTTAAAACATGCATTTTTATGCTTAAATTGAGCAATTTAATTCTACTTTTATACCATTTGATGCCATGACATGTTTTGTTAAGTGATTTCAGCTCAATTAAGCAAGAATGGTTTGATAGAAGTGCAAGGAAGCATGCAAAAAGGGAGAACACATGAAGAAAATAAAGGAGAAGCATACACTGAAGTGTGCATACGCCTCTGTGCATACGCACAACTGGCAAAATCAGCAATTGTGCGTACGCACACATCTGTGTATACGCATAAGTCCCTGCGCGTACGCATAAGTCCCTACGTGTGACTTCATTAATGAAGTACGTGGCTCGAGATTTTGGGTCTCTTTGGCCCAATTTTGGAAGTGCTGAAGCCATCTTTGAGTGCTATATGAAGGGGACTTCATTCCATATCAAAGCATTAGCTTAGGGAACTCACTTAGACATTAGAAAATGCATTAGGAGTAGGAGTAGTGTAGATTAGAAAATTCTCTCTTAGGGTTTTTATTAGGGTTTCATTGTAGAATTTTATAGTTTTACTTTTGATCTTGGATTTTGCTCATCTCATTGTAAGTACTCTTTAATTCCCTCCTTAATTACACTACTTTTGTTACATTTTGCTCATAGTTCAAGTTATTTTGTTAATATATGCAATTTTCGTTTCTTGAAGTTTTGGTTGATGAATCTTGTCTTTTATGATTTCTATTTGCTTTGTTTATTGTTGATTTTGTGAATAGTTTGGTTATACTTTTCATTTTCCTTTGTAATTTCCTATGTTTTGGTTTTATGCGCACTAAGTGTTTGTGAAAATACCACTTCATAATTTTGAGTATATTTTCACACCTTGGCTTGGAAAATGAGTTCCTAGGATACTAGAGTCATAATGTCCTTAGTTGGTTCTTTTTTTCATTGACGCTAGCTTTTTGCCAAGTTAATTGGTAAGTTAGATAGGACTTATGGATTAAGGTCAATTATGCTTGCTTGACTTACACCTCGATGTTAGGGGTCGACGAAGCGAGATTGACTCGTCATAGTTGCTATAGTTGTGGTTATGACGATGATAGGATTCCTTAATTTGCATTTCCAAGTCAAGGCTCTTTTATGCATTTATAACATTTTCGCTAAGTTTTGATCTTGTTCTGTTTTAATTTGCTTTACTTTCCTTTTTGACTATTTGTTAGTTCTTTTAATCTTTCCGTTTTATGCTTACAAAACCCCCCTTTTTGTCACAACCAAAGGTGTGCACCTTAATTGCATTGTCCAAGGGAGACGACCCGAGGTTTAATTACTCTCGGTTAATTTTATTTGAATTAAACTTTGATGGTGGGAGTTGGTTACTGATGAATAGATTTTTGATGGTATAGAATATCACAAATGAATTCTCATTGCAAGTATAGTTTCTAAACCAACAATAATCCTTTCATACAAAAATTTGGTTGTCACAAGTAACAAACCCCTATAAAAATAACCAAAGTATTCAAACATCGGGTCGTTCTCCCTAGGAATTGCAATAAAGTGTTCTTGTTATTGGTTATGAAGTATGTTTGGGGGGTTTTTAAGGTAATAGACAAGAAATATAAATGGAAAAGGAAATAAACTAACAACTAACAAAGCTCTTGGCAAGGTATGAGAACTAGAAGTCTTCTCCTCATTATCCTCCTCAATTGTGACAACAATTGTCCATTGCTCCCACATAGTTAACCTCTAACTATGAAGGAAAGTCAAGTGGATGAATTAACTTGATTCCACAAGTCCTAGCCTAATCATGGTGAAAGACTAGCGTTAGTGGCATTCAAGTTAATTAGGAACTTCTAATTATCAATCAACAAAGGAGTTTGATAACTCAAGAGTCACCAATTACTCTACCTAGGCCAAGAGGCGATGTAGAAGAACAAGAATTACAAAAGGAAAAGTGAATCAAAGCTTGAAATTAACCTAGATCTAAAAAATCCTAATCTACCTCTAACCTAATTCTAGAGAGAAGAGAGAGATTCTCTCTCTAGAAACTAACTCTCACTAAAACTAGAAACTAAACTAACTAAGACTAATTGGTAACTAGATGATTGATCCCCCTTTAATCCTTGGGTTAAATAGCATCAGAGGTGAGTTGGATTTGGGCCTGGGAAGCCTAGAAATCGCCCCCAGCGGATTGCCTGTAAGTGAGTTATGTGCGAGCACCGACGCATACGCGTGGATCACGCATACGCGTCGCTTGACAAATTGCCATCCATGCGTACGCGTCCTATACGCGTACGCGTCGCCATGCGACCTCACAATCCACGCGTACGCATATGCTACGCGTGCGCGTCGATTTCAGCATCCCAAATCCTTGTTTCTTCATGAGTTCTCTACTTGCATGCTTTTCCTCTCCATCCCTTTGATCCATTCCTAGCCTTTCCAATATGAATTCACTAACAAACATATCAAGGCATCTAGTGGAATCAAAGATGAATCAAAATTAGCAATTAAGGGCCTAAAAACCCCGTTTTCACACTTAAGCACAAATTAAGAGACAATCATGAAACTATGCTATTTCATTGAATAAATGTGGGTAAAAGGTCATAAAATCCCCTAAATTAAGCACAAGATAGACCCTAAAAATGGGGTTTATCAGTTGCAGGTATGGTCTATACATGCAATGAAAATTATTTTTAAGTGGAAAAACCCGAACCGGTACAATCCCCACTCATCAAGATTTAGGCACCATTACCGGGGAACAATGCAATCGGTGTCATATTTTTTGTTGTTGTAAATATATCAATAGTGTAAATAGCCTACTTTTTCGTTATTTGATTGTTTTTGTTAATACTTAGGTGTTTGTTTTTCTTGTTTATTGATGTCTTTTGCTTTTGTTTTCTACTTTTTCTATGAGTTATCACCCTCGTTGCTTGGAGTTTGGTTGTGATCATATTGTAGGGTGTGATGGATTCAAATTGGGATTGCATCATGGAGTGGGAGAATCAATTGAGGGAGGAACCAATTGCGTATGAGCAACACTCATGACAACTACCTTCCCTATGCTACAATGAACCAAACCCTCTCCAATATGCATACCAAATCCAAAGATATGAACGATACCCTATACACAACCCCCAATCACCAAACCTTCAAGCACCACACACTCCACCTCCATGGAATTCGAATGTTTATACACTTTGCTACCAACCATATGAACCATCACTTCCTTATACACCACCTCATTACCCTCACCCACATGACATACCTTCCAACTATACAACCTTTCTCCCAAACAATATACCTCCTTTCTCACAGTAATGTGAAATTTTCCAACCCTTGGCCCAAGAACAGCAAGACCTTCAAGCTTTTCTCCAAGAGCAAGAAAAATTTCGATGGAAGCAAGGGGAGTTCATGGCTACCATAGCCAAAGCGGTGAACCGCTTGGCCTTACTATGCTCAAGCAATCAAGACATTCCCCTTGAGGAGCGTAGAAGATCAACTAAGGAGTGTAGTGGGGAGGAGAACATGGAGGCTAAAAGAGAAGAAGTGGAGTTGAGGCTAGAGTCGCAAAAGGAGGAAGGTAAAACAATTGAATCAGAAGAGGTGAATGGAGAATTAAGGGAATTTGATCAAGAAGTGGATTCCATCATCCATGATATTTTGTTCACCTTGGTCAATCCCCTCAATGATCTTGAGGAACCCTTCTCCTTTGAGTTTGAGAGAGATATGGAAGTAGACCTCACACAACCTCCTAAGTATGGATTGAATGAAAGTGAGGAACATTTAGAGGAGGTTGGTAAGGGAGAGCTAGAGAAGAATGATGAGGAAGAGATAGACAATCAAGAAGTGAGAAGTTTCATGCAAGAGTTCACAAGAGCGACTCCATTCCAAAAGCATCTTGAGTGGGTAATGATGAGCGGATATTTTATACGCTTTTTGCCATCATTTTCATATAGTTTTTAGTATATTTTGTGTAACAGCCCAGACCATCCGCTAGCACGATATTATCCGCTTTGGCACACAAGGCCTTACGGTTTCGCCTTTGACGATAGGGATGATAGCCGAAGCCCCCCCCCCCCCCCTCACTTGTCAAAACGCGTCATGCTAGGGAGGGGAATCCACACCCTTATAAGGCATACTTCGTTCCCCTCCCCAACCGATGTGGGACCTTACAATCCACCCCTCTAAGGGAGCCCAGCGTCCTCGTTTGCACATCGATCTGGGCTCCAGCTCTGATACCATCTGTAACAGCCCAGACCACCTGCTAGCATGATATTGTCCGCTTTGGCACACAAGGCCTCACGGTTTTGCCTTTGACGATAGGGATGATAGCCGAAACCCCTTACACTCACTCGTCAAAACGCGTCATGCTAGAGAGAGGTATCCACACCCTTATAAGGCATGCTTCGTTCCCCTCCCCAACTGATGTGGGACCTTACAAAAATTACTCCGGGGACACCAAACTTAAAATCCGAAATTAAAGAAAAATAAATAAAACAAAAATCAAAAGTTAAAGGAAAAATAAAATAAATAAAACTAAGAAAAATACCCAATCTAAGCAACCAGACAACTAGTAGTTGTCAATCACAAACAATCCCCGACAACGGCGCCAAAAACTTGGTGCCCAAATTAGGATTTCGCACAGCTTAACCGGCAAGTGCACCGGGTCATCTAAGTAATACCTCAGGTAAGTGAGGGTAGATCCCACGAAGATTGTTGGTTTGAGCAAGTAGTGGATACCTTGCAGATCTTAGTCAGGCAGATAGAAAAAATAGTTGTCTTGAAAAAATGCATAAAACAGATAAATAAATAAAACTTTACTAGATAGGTGTGAAATCTAAGGTAAGAGAACGATTGAGGCTTTGGAGATGCTTCTTCCTTTTGGATCAACTTTTTTCACCGTCTACTCCAACTTCTGATTAATTCATTCCATGGCAGGCTGTATATGATTAACGCCGGGTCAGTGGTCATTAATCTCCTCTGTTTTAAATCAAACACTTGGTCAGCGGTCATCCAATCTGAACGGGGGTAAAGCTCTAACAGTCCATTCCCTTGGTGATTCTACTCAAAGTGCCACAGACAAGGTCGGATCTTTCGGAGCAGAGAATGATGCTTCTTTAGATTCTACCCTATACCACAAAGGCTCTAATCACCCCGCACCTCAGCTGAATTGATGTCTCGAGAAGTTCCCAACAAAGTCGTGGATAAGCCGTCTAAGAGATGTATAATCAAGCTGGTGGTTCAATACTATCCCATCAAGGACTCGCAAGAACCCATGTAGAATGAGGATGATTGTCATGGGTCATTCATGGAAATCTCTAGATGCTAGCTTTCCATAGCCGTTGAGAAGGTGCCATTTGGAATTCTGTAGCTCCAGAAATGCTCCTTCGAGTACATGGAGGTCAGATCCTGACAGCATCTGCAGTCCTTTCTCTGTCTCTGAATCAGACTTATGCTCAAGCTCTTCAATTTCAAATAGAAAATACCTGAAATCATCATAAAACACACAAACTCAAAGTAGAATCCAAAAATGTGAATTTTGCACTAAAACCTATAAAAATGTAATAAAACTTAAACAAAGCATAATAAAAACTATATGAAAATGATGCCAAAAAGCGTATAAAATATCCGCTCATCAGAACACCAAACTTAAACTGTTGTTTGTCTCCAAGCAACTAAAAACAAAGTAGGATTAAAAAGAAGAGAAGGATACAATAAATTTGAGATTCTTAATGAAGCTCATTTTCAATTAGATGAGCGGGACTAGTAGCTTTTTGCTTCTGAATAGTTTTGGCATCTCAATTTCCATTGAAGCTCAAAATGGTTGGCATCTTTAGGAACTTATAATCCAAATGATATTATTGACTCTCCTAGTCCAGTTCTTTTTTATTCTTGAACACAGCTTCTTTTGAGTCTTGGTCGTGACCCTAAGCGCTTTGTTTTCCACTATTACCACCGGATACATAAATGCCACAGATACTTAACTGGGTGAACCCTTTCGGATTGTGATTCAGCTTTTCTAGAATCCCCAGAGAGTGGGGTCCAGAGTTCTTAAGCACACTCTTTAACTGCTCAGTCTCAAGCTTTTCACTTGACACCTTCACACCACAAGCATATAGTTATTACGGTTTCGCCTTTGACGATAGGGATGATAGCCGAAGCCCCCCCCCCACACTCACTCGTCAAAACGCGTCATTCTAGGGAGAGGTATCCACACCCTTATAAGGCATACTTCGTTCCCCTCCCCAACCGATGTGGGACCTTACAATCCACCCCTCTAAGGGAGCCCAGCGTCCTCGTTTGCACATCGATCTGGGCTCCAGCTCTGATACCATCTGTAACAGCCCAGACCACCTGCTAGCATGATATTGTCCGCTTTGGCACACAAGGCCTCACGGTTTTGCCTTTGACGATAGGGATGATAGCCGAAACCCCTTACACTCACTCGTCAAAACGCGTCATGCTAGAGAGAGGTATCCACACCCTTATAAGGCATGCTTCGTTCCCCTCCCCAACTGATGTGGGACCTTACAAAAATTACTCCGGGGACACCAAACTTAAAATCCGAAATTAAAGAAAAATAAATAAAACAAAAATCAAAAGTTAAAGGAAAAATAAAATAAATAAAACTAAGAAAAATACCCAATCTAAGCAACCAGACAACTAGTAGTTGTCAATCACAAACAATCCCCGACAACGGCGCCAAAAACTTGGTGCCCAAATTAGGATTTCGCACAGCTTAACCGGCAAGTGCACCGGGTCATCTAAGTAATACCTCAGGTAAGTGAGGGTCGATCCCATGAGGACTGTCGGACTGAGCAACAATGGTTGTCCAACTAACTTAGTTAGGCAAATAGAAAGGGATTTGGTGAGTCTATCCGCATAAAACAGTAAATAAGTAAGTAAATAAAGCAAATAAGGGTTTGGTGTAAGAACAGTATGAGAAAGCAGTTAAAACTTCAGAGATGTTAATCTTTCCGGATTAAAAGTTCTTACCAACTATTTTAACAATGCATGATTCATTCCATGGCAAACTGTAAATGTCTAAACCATAATCTCTTAGTGATTTAGCCTCCTCTAACCTTCATTAACCGCTAGTCTCGTGGTTATTTAATTCCGATTAGATGGTTAAGTTCAAAAACTAGTTTATGACCACAAAAATCCTAATTAACCAAAGCTAACAGGATTATATAAGATTATCTAACATTAAATATGTATTTCCCACAAAACACATTAGAGATTGAAGTTTGATACAATTTTTTGCACGCATGATTAAAAAAAATAAGATATTATTATCCTTAAAATTTGGTAATTTTTTGTTAAGTATATTTTTTTTTTGTAATTTTTTTGTTAACAACTAATAATACATTTAAAAAATCACAAAAAAATTATATACTTAGAAAAAAATCACTAAATTTTAAGAATAATATCTCATTTTTTAAATTATACTTACAAAAATTCACATCAAAATTCAATTTCTAAAGTATTTTTTGAAAATATACATTTAT
>NC_029790.2:8542536-8558716 GCF_000816755.2 Arachis ipaensis | reverse complement strand
TTAAAATTAACTTATTTAATTTATTATTTTTAATTTTATTTATAAAATATTTATAATTATGTATTTATTATATTTAATATTATCTAATTATTTCAACCATAGTTTTGGAATATATTTTTTTTTTTGGTTCTTAAACATATTTAAAGATTTTTATATTGAATTATGAAAGTTACTCATGAATAGTGGATTTATCTATGAAAGTATGAAGAAATAAATTCAGCTAGATGCCAAAAATGGTTGATTAAATGGGTCTACATTATATCCAGAAGACTTGATTGGTTTGAAAATTTTGTTAAAATTCAAAAGAGGTAGGAATAGCAATGAAAATGATATGCACCTAAATAAACTTTGTTAAAAGGTATATAAGGAAGTGGTGGTGGTGATCAAGTGGCGGGTTGAGAAGGTCTCCACATGAGCTCAATCTGAAGGCGACCATTCTTGGAATCTATGAGATGATATCTCTCATTGATTCTCTTGTTAGTAACAACATCAGCAAGAGAGATGTCAGCGTAACCGAGAGACTCCTTCTGACGAAGCAAATTACGGGAAGAAGTGCTAACAACCTCCACATGTAATTTGTCGTTAGTGGGAGGCTCCTCCACCACAAACTGGAACTCCTCTTCCCACCGCGGGTCTCTGTTCTTCTTCACGTGTTTGGTTTTCCTCTCCTCTCCCCTGAAAATGAGGCGTACTTGTGGATTCGTGTGGTACTTTCCTTCCACGTCTTGTGCCTCATGGACTACAACTACAAGCAATCCTCCACCTGGAGGAGTCCCTTCTGGAGCTTTATCCATCATCATCATCTCTGTCTCTTCAAACCCTTTCCCCATCTCTTCCTCCTTGAAAGCCTTATATGTTAATTCCATAACTATCTGACCTCGGGACTTGTCATTTGCCCCATCATTCGGATCCATGTTCTTAAGCAGATCCAGTGTTATCACCTTTGTTTCTTCCTCTTTCAACTCTTTCAGAGCCACCACATTCATACCCATAAAATCATGCCTCCCGACCTGCTCCCAGTCATACACTTCAAACTCTAGTGTCTGTGTTTCTGGATCCTTCACTAGCAAATTAAATTCTTCATTCCATTCTGGGTTCAAGTTCTTGTGCTTCACCGTTGTCTTTTTCGCTGGCATATTGTCCCCAGAAAGCTTTATCTTCACATAAGGGTCAGATGCACCAAGAAGATCTTTCTTCTTTAGCTTCATTGCTCTCACTACTTTTACAACTAAAATTCCAATAGCCCTTCTCATAGCTCTAACATTTCAGATTAAAAATACATAAGTGATTTTTCTTTTTCTTTTTAGAATACATAAAATAAAAATGCAAAAGTAATGTATGTACTTTGCCGGATCCATGATTTGAACGTCGAGGGTTTTGGGCCATAAATACATATTCGCAACCTGATCTTTGATAAGCTCCTGGAAATAATAATATAAAAGCCATACATATTTTAAACAAACTGTACTAGTAGTAATATCAAAACAGTTCAATTCAATCAAAATTACTAATTAATAACAAATTGATTAAAAGTTAACTGGTTGGATATTAGTTACCCAGTAGAGTACATTAATAATTTATCAATTAATTAAGGAATAGACTATATCTATACCTTACCTTGTTAAGATAGGGCCACATGTATTCGATAAGCCTGTTAAGCCAGTCAACCTTAAGGGACAAAGATTGAAACAAATAATATAATAAACAGTGTTGCGTTTAATTTGTCCAAACAATATATATATATATAGCAGATAATAATGCATAATACATTACGTACCCGATCGAAGTCTGGATTTTTAATCCAAAGTGGAATCTCAGGAATTATTCGTTGGAGAGTTTCAGAGTCTTGATTCGCTAGTGGTTGGATCTCAGGATCCTGTGTTATTTCAAATAGTGTCAGTATAACTACTCATACACCTATGGCTGCGTATTTGTATGTGTATGTAATGAAAGAACTTGATGATAAAGAAGGTCAAAGGCGAAAGGAATATACATACATACCTTAACATCGACGGATTCAGAGTAAATGAAGAGAAAATAGCCAGCGACAAGGCCAAATGAAATTCCAATTCCGAACCCGAAAAACCCAAAAATGGTACTGAAAAAACTCATCTTCTCTAAAGCTTCAACTCTGGAAAAAAAGAAAAAATTTCAAAATCATATCTATCTTCATCGAAAGAACCATCTCAAAAATGCATCACTTCTAATGTCTCCGAGCTCTCCTCGGATCACCATCCTTCCGCTAAAACGTGTAATGCTTAGCAAATTTTGGAAAACAACAAGGATAAAAGAAAGAGTAATATTTACATAATTATTTTTTATTTACTTATTTGTCTTCTTAGCCAAAAAGAATTAATACATCATAAATATTTGAAAGATAATAAAAAAATAATTTAAAGTTATTTTATTTT
The DNA here is from genome assembly GCF_000816755.2 of Arachis ipaensis. Lineage (NCBI taxonomy): Eukaryota > Viridiplantae > Streptophyta > Magnoliopsida > Fabales > Fabaceae > Arachis > Arachis ipaensis. The sequence goes on along the minus strand of NC_029790.2, from coordinate 8,556,305 downwards.
ATATTAAATTTGTTTATTTTATAATTTTTATTATTATTAAATAATTAAATAATTCTCTGTGTTATGTCAAATAGTGTCAGTATAACTACTCATTCACCTATGGCTGCGTATTTGTATGTGTATGTAATGTAAGAACTTGATGATAAAGAAGGTCAAAGACGAAAGGAGTATACATACATACCTTAACATCGGCGGATTCAGAGTAAATGAAGAGAAAATAGCCAGCGACAAGGCCAAATGAAATTCCAATTCCGAACCCGAAAAACCCAAAAATGGTACTGAAAAAACTCATCTTCTCTAAAGCTTCAACTCTGGAAAAAAAGAAAAAATTTCAAAATCATATCTATCTTCATCGAAAGAACCATCTCAAAAATGCATCACTTCTAATGTCTCCGAGCTCTCCTCGGATCACCATCCTTCCGCTAAAACGTGTAATGCTTAGCAAATTTTGGAAAACAACAAGGATAAAAGAAAGAGTAATATTTACATAATTATTTTTTATTTACTTATTTGTCTTCTTAGCCAAAAAGAATTAATACATCATAAATATTTGAAAGATAATAAAAAAATAATTTAAAATTATTTTATTTTATATTAAATTTGTTTATTTTATAATTTTTATTATTATTAAAATAATTAAATAATTCTAAATATAATAGATATACAATTATAAATATTATAAACATAAAATTATGAATTTAAATAAAATAAAATAATGTTAAATTACTGTCTATCTATCGTTACGAGATTAATAATCCTACTCCTTATACTAATAAAAATGTAACTATTATATCGTATATAAAAATGTTTGGAAATTATAGTTTAAGAACTATAGGTGACTATAATTTATTTATTTATTTGGCTTTCGTTTACCCTATATCCTGTTTAAAAGTCAACATCGTACTACTAAATGAAATATAAATTCCAATCCTCTCAAATTTTAATACTTATCAACAAAAAATATGTAGGATTGTAAAAGGGGTATTTTTTTTTTTTTTTGAAAATATCATTTTATCTATGAATTATTATAGATCCAATAAAATATAGAATAATACTTTACATTTAAGTAATTTTCTTATTCAACCATGTTATTTTCTTTCATGTATTATGCTACCTTTTCTTTCATACTTTTATAACAGACTTTTAACATAAAACTTCTTCTTCAATGTAAAGTTTCATTCTTCGTTCTTCTTCAACATAAAATTTTTTTATTTTTCTCTAATTTTTCTTATTTCTCTTTAGATTTTCGTTTTCTTCTTCGTTTTCGTTGTGTTTCTTCTCTAATTTCTTTAATTTTTGTTTTCTCTACTTTCTCTTCAGATTTTGATATGCATTTGAATAGCGTATTATTCTTCTGTATCAAAACAATGAATGATTCAAGTTCAAATCAGTTGAATGAGAGCAATTTAAATTATTCTTCTGAATCGAATCAAGTAGACGATACTACAACAACGTATATTATTTTTAAGGATTATATGTGTCAAAAAAGAATTAAAATCTGTCAACAAATCAATTTTTGACACTATTTTAACTATGGAAATATGTTAATAAAAATTTTGTCAAAAATAGTATTTTTAACATATAAGGAATTGTGAAAAAAGCTTAATCTTATTTTGATAAATATTGGCCATCAAAAATAATTTGTTAGAAAAATTTGAGAATATATTTTTTATGATACTTATTAACCGTCAAAAATACTATTTATTTTAACACTTAATGACCATAAAAAATTCTCAACAAAATTTTTTTACAATTATTAACCGTGAAATATATTATATCATAGAATTTTTTGGCAATTTTTTACCATAAAAAAATTCAATCATATTTTTTTTGACATTCATTATTATAAAAGTTAAGATTTCACCTATTATTGATTTTCAAATGAAAATGACTCTAATAATAGACAAAACAAAAATTCTACCACTATAACATGAATATACTTTCACTTGATCATATATAATCATCGTATAAAATCAAACAAGATCTTTGCAATTTTGATAATTGATCATGATTCAAAACTAGTACAAATAGCATCCTTATGTAGCATTTAACAAGTATATCAACAACAATTAACACCAAGTTTTAAAACCAATACTCAATATCATAATATCATATTAATGTTCTTTTTTGTATAATGCTATATGAATCACACTCTTAAACTCATCAAAGTCTTGAGCCATTAATCAAATGGACGGAGTAGGATTGTTGTCACTTTGAACTATAGGCAACCTTCCACCTAATAGTTGCTCAAGTATTCCTGCCATATGATCTACCTTTCTTCAAATCATCCACCTCTAGAGTCTTAATATTTTTTTTTCCTCACATTGAAACTTTGTTTGGAGATCAGAAAATATGAATGAGTCACGCCAGCCCCATAACCACGAACTCGTCTATGTCATTCAGGTCCAAATATTTCCACCATGACCTCATGTTCCTTCATCTCTAATGTTTCTTCATTTACTTAAGATGATAATTCCTTAAGTAAATCCTAAAAGGGATTAAATCAACCTAATAAAATCGATAAGAATATATGTGAAGATGAATATAAAATGCTTGCTGTAACACCTTACCACACAGAGTCTTCCGCTTAAGTCGTAAAATAGAGGTGGTGAGGTATTTGATGAGCGGATATTTTATACGCTTTTCGACATCATTTTCATATAGTTTTTAGTATGTTTTGTTTAGTTTTTATTAAGTTTTTATAGGTTTTAGTGTTAAATTCACATTTTTGGATTCTACTATGAGTTTTTGTATTTTTGTATAACTTCAGGTATTTTCTGGCTGAAATTGAGGAGCTGGAGCAAAAGTCTGATTCAGAGACAGAGAAAGCACTGCAGATGCTATCCGGATCTGACCTCCCGACTTCCAGAGATTTTCAGCAATATATAATAGTCCATATTTTGCTTCGAATTAGAAGGTCCAAAACTGGCGTCCAACGCCAGCTACTTGCCCCCTTCCAGGCGTCCGGCGCCCACAGAGCAGAGTCTAGCACCCAAACGCCCAGAGAGGACCCCCTAGCCAGTGTTCAACGCCCTAGAAGCCTCATAGCACGTGGATCTCATCAAAGCTTAGCCCAAACACTCACCAAGTAGGCCCCAGAAGTGAACTTTAGTACTAGATAGACTGTTTTGCCCTCACTAGTCATCTGTTTAGTATTTAAGACTTATTTTACATCTCTCTAAGGGGAAGACACCTATCATTTACCATTATTTTCGAGTTTTACCTTGTATTTATTTTCAGTATGAGTTTCTAAACCTCCTAGGTTGAGGGGAGGAGCCCTGCTGAGTCCTATGAATTAATAAAAGTATTACTGTTTCTTCTCCGATCCGTGTTTGATTTATCTCTAAGATGTATATTCGTTCTTCAACATAGTGAATAGGATGATCTGTGACAATCAGCTCTGTTCATCATATTAAGACAAACGTGCTTGACAAACACCCGCATCTACTTGGGTTCGTGTGAATACGTAACCGAAAAGCACGAACCAACAGCTATGTTTATACATCTCTCAGATAACTAATCCACGACTTCGTTGGGGACTTCTCGAGACACCAGTTCAACCGATTTCCAGGGAGATTAGGGACTCCGTGGTATAGGCTAGAATTCAAAGAAGCAGCATTCTCTGATCCAGAAGATTCGACCTTGTCTGTGGCGTTTTGAGTAGGATCGCCAAGAGAATGAACTGCTAGAGCTTCACCCTTCGTCAGATTGGATGACCACGGGCAATGGCATTTGATCTGGAGCAGAGGAGATCAATGACCACGGGCATTGGCTTTGATCACATACAGCCTCCCATAGAAGAGATCATTCATAAGCAGAGAAGATAGTGATACCAGAGTTAATTTAGAAAGACAAAGCAACTTCAATCTTCAACTATATTCCTATTACTGATTCCAATAATCCTAATACAACTCCGTAATCCTACAACCTTCTGATTTCGCCTGAGTAAGACCTGCAAGATAACCATAGCTTGCTTCAAACTAACAATCCTCATGGGATCGACCCTGACTCGCTCAGGTATTACTTGGACGATCCAGTTCACTTGCTGATACAGCTGTACGAAAGTGTAGGGATCCGTGCACCAGGTTTTTGGCACCGTTGCCGGGGATTATTCGAGTTTGGACAAGTTGACAGATTGTCTTGCTCCCTAGATCAGGTAATTTTATTTTGTTGAGTCTTTTATTTTTATTGTCTTCTTTTTTCAATTTTCGAAAAATTTAAAAACTTTTTCAAAAAAAATATTTTTCTTTTCTTTGTTTAATCTGTGTTCTTAGTTTGAGTCTTTCATATTTTCTGTCCTTCAATTACAAAAATTTTAAAACTTCTTCAAAAATCTTTTTCATACAGTTTATTTTTAAGCATCCTTAGCTTTCTGTTTGAGTCTTTTATTTTATTCTTGGTTAAAAATTTTTGTCCCCTATAAGTCTTTCTTTCAAAAAAATTTTAAAAATAGTTTCTTTGTTTAATTCTTGTTTCAATTTTTAAGTTTGGTGTTTGAGTCTTTATTTTTGTTCTTATTGCAATTTTCGATTTTTTGGTATCTTCCTTTCAAAAATAGTTTTTCTTTGGTTAAATCTTGTGTCAAGTTTCTAAGTTTGGTGTTTTCTTGTTACTTTTTTTTTAATTTTCGAAAATTGTGATTTGGTTTTCTAAAAGTTTTAAGTTCGGTGTCCTTTTTATGTTCTTGTGTTCTTTGAGTCTTTGAGTTTTGTTCTTTGTGTTCTTGTTAACCTTCAAGGTGTTCTTGTGTTTTCTTTTTGTTTTGATCTTAAAATCTTTAAGTTTGGTGTTCCTTTGTGTTTTTCTCCAAAATTTTCGAAAATAAGGTGCACTAGATTAAAAAATTTTAAAGTCTTGTGTCTTTTACTTGTTTTTCTCTTTCATCATTAAATTCAAAAATAAAAAAATGTCTTTTCTATTTTTAATTTCTTAAATTTTCGAAAACTTTACCATAAAAATTCAGATTTCAACTTCAAATTTTTTTTATCTTATCTTAGTTTTCAAATTTTCAAACATCAAATCTTTTCAAAATTAAAAATCTTATCTTTTTCAAATTTCAAAATTTTAAAAATCAAATCTTTTTTCAAAATTAAATTTCAAAATCTTATCTTTTTAAAATCATTTTCAAATCTTTCTAATTTCTTATCTTATCTTTTTTCTAATTTCAAATTTCAATTTCAAATCTTCTCTTATCTTATCTCTTATCTTATTTTATTTTAAAATCTTTTCTTAATTAATATCTTATCTTCTCTCTCATCTTTTTCAAAACTTCCTAACTAACTCTTCTCTCTCTCAATTTTTGAAAACTTCTCCTCCTTCTCTCTCTTCTATTTTCGAAAATTTACTAACCAATTTTCAATCCAATTTAAGTTATTAACTTAATTTTCGAAAATAATAAATAAATAAAATAAAAACAAAAATATTTTAATTCTTATTTATCTTTTCTATTCATACTTGTTCTTCTATTCACTTCTATTATTCGAACTCTACTCTCTCATCCTCCATCTTCACTTTTCTATCTTCTTATTCTTTCTTCACATCTAACTGAAAGCTCTTTGTTCCAAGTAGCACAAAAAACTTTCTTCTTTTCTTTCTTTCTTCTTTTCTTGTTTATGACCAGGAACAGGAATAAAGAACCTCTTCTTAATTCCAATCCTGAACCTGAGAAAACTCTAAGGAGGCGTTTACAACAAGCTAAAGCACAACACTCCGGAAGAAACCTCTCAGAAAACTTTGAACAAGAAAGGGAAGACATGGCCGAACCTCAAGAGGAGCTAAGAAAGGTTCTTGGTGACTTCACCATGCCTACCTCTGACTTTTATGGCAGAAGTATCTCTGTACCTGCCATTGGAGCTAACAATTTTTAGTTTAAGCCTTAGTTAGTCTCTCTTCTACAGCAGAATTGCAAATTTCATGAACTTCCAATGGAAGATCCACGGCAATTTTTAGTTGAGTTTTTACAGATCTGTGATATTGTAAAGACTAATGGAATTAATCCTGAAGTCTACAAGCTTATGTTCTTTCCCTTTGCTGTAAGAGACAGAGCTAAGCTATGGTTGAATGCCCAACCAAAAGTGAGTTTAGACTCTTGGGAAAAGCTGGTTAATGCTTTTCTGGCTAAGTTCTTTCCCCCTTAAAGGATGAGCAAGATTAGAGTGGAAGTTCAGACCTTCAGACAAAGCGAAGGTGAATCCCTCTATGAAGCTTGGGAAAGATACAAACAATTGATCAGGAGATGTCCTCCTGACATGCTCTCAAAATGGTCTATCATAGGTAGGTTCTATGATGGTCTATCATAGGCGTGTTCTATGATGGTCTATCTGAGATGTCCAAAATTTCATTGGACAGCTCTGTAGGTGGATCACTCCACTTGAAGAAAACACCTGCAGAAGCAAGAGAACTCATTGAGATAGCCGCAAACAACTAATTCATGTACACTTCTTAAAGAAATCCTGTAAACCATGGGATATCTCCGAAGAAAGGAGTCCATGAAGTTAATACTCTGAATGCCATATTGGCTTAGAATAGGATCTTGACCCAACAGATCAACATGATCTCCCAGCATCTGACTGGAATGCAAACTGCAGCTGGCAATACTCAGGAAACTTCTTCTGAAATAGAAGCTTATGATCCTGATCAACCTACCATGGAGGAGGTGAATTACATGGGAGAACCCTATGAAAACACCTACAACCCTTCATGGAGGAACCATCTTAATCTTTCATGGAAATATCAACAGAAACCTCAGCAAGGTTTCAACAATAATCAAGGTGGTAGGAACCAGAATAGGTTCAATAACGGATCACCATTCCCATCTTCTCAAGGGAATATGGAAACCTCTAAGCAGAGCCTTTCTGACTTAGTCACTCTGGTTTCCAGCCTCTCTAAGACTACTCATAGTTTCATAAATGAAACAAGGTCCTCCATTAGAAATTTGGAGGTGCAAGTTGGTCAAATTAGCAAGAGGATCCCTGAGATTCCTCCTAAAACTCTTCCTAGTAACACAGAGGTGAATCCTAGAGAAGAGTGCAAGGCCATAACCATGGAGGTAGAGGCCGAATCCGAGAAGATTGGGGAGGCTTTGAATGCCAGTGAAGAAGGCTTCACTGGGCATTCAACGCCCTTAATAGCAGCAAGCTTGGCGCTGAATGCCAGTGAGGAACCCCTCACTGGACGTTCAACACCCATCCTGGCAGTAGAGCTGGCGTTGAATGCCAACCAGGGATCACTGGCTGGGCATTCAACGCCCAAACACACAGCCTTTCTGGCGCTAAACGCTAGTGAGGAACTCCTCACTGGGCGTTCAACGCCCAACCAGGCAGGCTTTCTGGCGTTGAATGCCAGTGAGGAACCCCTCACTGGGCGTTCAACACCCAACCATGCAACCATTCTGGCGCTGAACGCCAGTGAGGGGGCGTTCAATGCCCAAACACCCAAGGAAGCTGGCGTTGAATGCCAGCAAGGGTATCACTGCTGGGCGTTCAATGCCCAAAACACTAGAGGGACTGGCGTTTAACGCCAGTAAGGGTAGACAGCAAAGGCATTCAACGCCCAAAGAGCTAGCAGAGCTGGCGTTGAACGTCAGTAAAAGCACACCCTTTAAGTACTTAAGTCCCACTCAAGAACCCTCTATCCCAGAACTAAAGGAAACCATAAAAACCATAGAGGTTCCTTTGAATGCACTTCTGAAGTGTATAAGTTCTGATGACTACTCTTCCTCAGATGAGGAAGAAGACACTAGGGAAGAGAAGGTTGCTCGGTACCTAGGAGCTCTTATGAAGCCTCTAGAGGAAGAACCTCCACTGCTTACCAAAGAACTCTATGCTTTGGTTCAGCAGAGGCTATCTCAGAAGCTTCCAGATCCTAGACGCTTTCAGCAGAGGCTACCTCAGAAGCTTCCAAATCCTGGACGCTTTCTGATCCCTTGCACCATAGGCACCATGACCTTTGACAAGGCTCTGTGTGACCTAAGGTCAAGCATAAACCTCATTCCACTTTCTGTAATGGAGAAGTTGGGAATCCTTGAGGTACAAGCTGCAAACATCTCATTAGATATGGCAGACAAGACAATGAAGAAGCCATATGGCTTAGTAGAGGATGTCTTGGTGAAAGTTGAAAACCACTACATCCCTGCAAACTTCATAGTCTTCGACATAGGAGAGGATGAGGATGACTCTGTCATCCTTGGAAGACCTTTCCTAGCCACCGCCAATGCTATCATTGATGTGGCTAAGGGAGAACTGACCCTACAATTAGGGGAGGATCACATCTTATTCAAGAGGCCTAATCCCAATTCTCCCTTTAAAAGAGAAATAACTGTAAAACACCTAGTGTTCTAACCCTCTCTTTCTATGCAGAGCTCTACAGAGCCCCCAAACATCAATTCTAAGTTTGGTGTTGGGCAGCCATTAACAAGCTCTAAGCACAAAGGTACTAAGAAGAACAAGAAAGTTCCAACAGAAGGCCTCTCACCTGGCATGTGAGTTGTCTTCACCAAGAATCCATTCTTACCACATATAGTGAGTCGTGTCCTGTCTCTAGAGCATGCAGAGCTCATTCATGAGAAGACAGGAAGAAAATTCACTGTAAGGGACGAAAATCTAATCCCATACTCATCTCCGTAAGGAGCTAACCGTCAAGCTAGTGACGTTAAAGAAGTGCTTGTCGGGAGGCAACCCAACCTTAATTAATTATTATTTCCTTTTATTTTGTTTTTCTTGCTTTTTAGAGTCATAATCATATACAGCAGTCAGAACAGAGACAGACTTCCACATCAGTAAAAACAGAACACTTTGGATGGAGTGTTAAAGTTGAACGCCAGCCAGGGTATCCCTGCTGGGCATTCAACGTCCCTCATGGGTAGCATTGTTGGCGTTGAACGCCAGCCAGGGAGTAGCCCCGGGGAGTTTGGTGCGGTATTTATAACCCACAAACTAACCGGCAAGTGCACCGGGTCGTACCAAGTAATACCTTACGTGAGAAAGGGTCGATCCCACGAGGATTGATGGATTAAGCAATAATAGTGTTTGATAGGATTAGTTAGACAAACAGAAAAGAGTATTTGAATATTCAAAGAGCATTAAACAGAAGACAGGGAAATGATTAATTTGGGAATAAAATATGAAAAAAATAGTTAAGGTTTCAGAGTTATCTATTTTTCTGGATTAACTTTTCTTACTAACTAATTTAATTATGCAGGATTTAATTTATGGCAAACTGTATATGACTAGACCCTAATTCCTTAGACCTTCCTAGTCTCCTCTAAAATTCATTAACTGCCAATTCCTTGGTCAATTAATTCCAATTAGAGGGTGATAATCAATTTCTAGTTTATATGCCACAAAAACTCTAATTATCCAAGAAGTAAAAGAATTATATGTCACGTATCCTATTAAATTCAGATAATTAAAATTTAGGAGAAATTGTTTTCAAGCTGTTGTTCAAGTAAAGAGCTTTTCCAAGTTTTACAAGAACTTAAATAGAAAGAGGGTCATACTTCCGTTCCACCCAAATTCATAAGATGAAGAGCGAAAATAATTCTTAAATTATAAATCCATACATAAATTAAAATAGAAAAAGCAATAAAATTAATCCATAGAAATAGACAGAGCTCCTAACCTTAACAATGGAGGTTTAGTTGCTCATGGTAAAAAGAAAATAAGGATTCAGGTAAAATGTACAGAGTTCCAATCTGATGAATCTGAATCCCCTCCGGGGCCCTCCTTCAAAAGAGAGGTTTCTTCTTCCTTTTATAACTAATCCTAATAAATTTAAAATCTAATTTTTAAAATTAAAAATAATATCTTTTCCTATAATTCAAATTTGAATTTAAATTCGAATTAATTTAAATAATCAAGTCTTCAATGGATGGATGGGGACCACTTGATTTGTCCATTCTGCAGTTTCTAATCTGTGTTTTCTGGGCTGGAAACTGGGTCAAAACAGCCAGAAATTGCCCCCAACCTCTTTCTGCGTTTTCTGCACGTTGCGCATATCACGCGTACGCGTCAGTCACGCGTACGCGTCGATGGTCTTTTCTGTGAGTCACGCGGACGCGTCGGTCACGCGCACGCGTCGCCAAGGAAAGCTCTAAATCACGTGTACGCGTCAGTCACGCGTATGCGTCGCTCCTTGCTGCCATCTCCTTTGATTCTTGTGCTACAGAAACTCCATCAAATTCCGCCAAATGCTACCTAAAATAAACAGTATTGCACAAAAATCAAAATAGCATCCATAGTGGCTAAAATATAATTAATTCTTAATTAAACTCGACAAATTACATGCAAATTCACTAGGAAAAATAGGAAAGACGCTCACGCATCACAACACCAAATTTAAACTGTTGCTTGGCCTCAAGCAACCAAAACTAATATAAGCTTAGGATGTGAATTTGCATGAGAATGAGAGTTCAATTAAGCCCATGTCTTCTTCTTATAATGGGGTTTACAACTGCAATCCTGAACAGTTTTGCCATCTCACTTTATCCTTTGAAGTTAAGAATGATTGGCATCCATAGGAACTCAGAATTCAGATAGTGTTATTGATTCTCCTAGTTCAGTATGTTAATTCTTGAACACAGCTACTTTATGAGTCGTGGCCGTGACCCTAAGCATTTTGTTTTCCAGTATTACCACCGGATACATAAATGCCACAGATACATAACTGGGTGAACCTTTTCAAATTGTGACTCAGCTTTGCTAGAGTCCCCAGTTAAAGGTGCCCAGAGTTCTTAAGCACACTCTTTTTGCTTTGGATCACGACTTTAACCACTCAGTCTCAAACTTTTCACTTGACACCTTCACGCCACAAGCACATGGTTAGGGACAGCTTGATTTAGCCGCTTAGGCCAGGATTTTATTCCTTTGGGCCCTCCTATCCATTAATGCTCAAAGCCTTGGATCCTTTTTTTTTTTACCCTTGCCTTTTAGTTTAAAGGGTTATTGGCTTTTTCTGCTTGCTTCTTTTTTTTTCTTTGTATTTTTTTCGCCATTTTTTTTGCAAGCTTTGTGTTTTTTTTTCACTGCTTTTTCTTGCTTCAAGAATCAATTTTATGATTTTTCAAATTATCAATAACATTTCTCGTTTTCATCATTCTTTCAAGAGCCAACAATTTTAACATTCATAAACTTCACTATAAAAAATATGCACTGTTCAAGCATTCATTCAGAATTACAGAAATTACCACCACATCTAAGTAAATGAGACTACTCTAAAAATTAAACTCAAATTCTCATGCACTATATTTGTTCTTCTTTCTTTTTGATTTCAAGCTCAGTGAGTAATACATGAGACATCTTTCAGAATTAAAGCACAAATACTAGAACCTATGAATTTACTAAATAAGGATCATGCAACAAACAAAGTAAAAATAGCAGAAAACTGGAACATAACATAGAAAAAGAGGGAAGGAATGAAAAATGAAAGGAACTCAACCACCTTAGTTATCCTAGCGGTCGCTTTATTCTTCAGGTTGTGTTCCTCAGTGAAGATGATCCGCCTCCCTTTTGTGTAGAAAATCCATAAGCGCAGCGTCAACACCAAACTTAAATGTTTGCTTGTCCTCAAGCAAAGAAGATCTGAAAATAAAAACAAATACTGAGAGGAAAGAAAAATATAAAGATAAAAGAACAAGAGAGAGTTAGGAGTGGGGGAGAGAGAGAGAAAAGTGAAAACTGTGCAGCGAACAAGTGTAGTTGTGCGGCGAAGGTGACGCGTACGCGTGCAACATGCGTACGCGTGGGTTGCGAATTTTCTAAATGACGCGTTGGCGTCGGGAACGCATCCGCGTGCCATGGGTTTTGTGCGATTTGCGTGAAGCCAGCCGCGCGCCCGCGCGACTTTCTGTTCTCATGGCTGGGGAACCAAATTTTCATACGACGCGTTCGCGTCATGCACTCGCTTGCGTGGATGGCCGTATGTGCAACTGACGCGAACGCGTCAGTCACGCATCTGCGTGACCAAATTTGTGCTTTTAGCACACTTCTTGCCCCAAGCCGGCACAACTCTCTGCCCAAACGCTCTTTTACATCGAATTTGCAGGTCACGCATTCGCGTGGGATCGTTTGTGCGAAAGGCATGAGTCCAGCACCACTCCCGCATAACTCTCTGTCAATTTTCATTTTTCACGCACACATGATTGACGCGTTCGCGTCAATGACGCTTGCGCGTCGTGTGCCCCCCCTTTTTTTTTTAGCCTGAAGTGTTCGGTTCCTGTGATAAAATAGCTGCATGATCAGAAAATTAGTAAGAACTTAATAAAAATCAAATAAGTAAGAAAACTACTACTATGAAAAATAACTAAGAATGAAAGGGAACGATCATACCACGGTGGGTTGTCTCCTACCAAGTACTTTTAGTTAAAGTCCTTAAGTTGGACATGTTGTGAGCTTCTTGTCATGGTGGCTTGTGCTTGTACTGATCCAGGAATCTCCACCAATGTTTGTAATTCCAATGGCTACCGGGATCCCAAACTAGGCGCATAACGCCTTTGAGCAAGTTGAAGCAAGTGACAAAGCCCCAAGAGTGTTGATTGTGGGAATGAATTCCAGGGTCCCAAACCTTGCTTTTACACCCGTCTTCTTGTGTATCACCATTGTTCCCACCGGGTGGCAAGCAATCTGAATTCTCACAGAGACATCCAAACAACCTTCTAGACCCATTCAAATTAGCTCTACACCAATTCTTGCACTTCAATTCGGAGCATGCAACCATGTTGAACCTTGCTTGACAACTCTTACCACTAACCATCTTCCTCTTACTCTTAATGCCACAAAGAGCTCTAAGTTGACCATCCGTCTCCAGTAGCCCATATTCAAGTGGGAACGTAAATGTTAAGGATAGGAATTTTACCCACTTGAATGTTGTATTGGATGGTGATGGCTTTGGGAGAGGTCTTACAAGCTCCACTCCTTTGTGTTCTTCTTTGAATTCTATCACCTCTTTGCAAGCTTCCTCAATTTCAACCTCTTCTTCTTGGTAACTTTCTTCTAATTCAATATCTTCTTTATTGCTTACCAAGGGCATGGGAGGTTGTGCATCTTCCTCTTCTTTCATGTGTGAGGATGGAAAGTTCTCTAATTCACTGGAGTATGAACTCCTTTGATTGATTTCCTCACTTTCTTCTATAGGATCTTGCATTATATCTCTTGGGAAGAAATTTGCTTGCTCCTCTTCCTGTGACTTGATAATCAACTGCACATGCTTCTCTATATTTTTGACACTCGTCTTTATATCATGCAAGAATTCTTTCATGAGGAGCTCAATATCTGATGGTATTTGAAATGAATAAGGAGATGGTGGCTCTTGATATGAATAAGAAGGAGGTGATGGTTCTTGGTATGGATAGAGAGGTGGTGGTTCTTGGTATGGATATGAAGATGGTGGTTCTTGATATGAATATGGAGATGGTGGTTCTTGATAGTTGGAACATGGAGCATTGAAGTTTCTTTGGTTTTGACCTTGCCAACCAAAATTCGAGTAGTTCCCCCATTTATAATGATATGAATCACTACTCGGGTGTGAGTAGTAACCCATATGATCTCTCTCCATTATTTTTTCTTAGCACAAAATACCAAAAAGAATTAAACGCATCATGTAGTAAACAGGAAAGCAAAGAAGAAAGAACAGAATTCTAAAAATTAAAATAAGAAAAATTAAAATAAAACTAACTAGAAAACACCAAACTTAATTTTAGAAATTAAAGAAAAATATTAGTGCTACTTTTTATTTATTTAAATAAAATTTTTTTTTTGAAAATTAAAGATAGAGAT
>NC_029790.2:8518043-8541133 GCF_000816755.2 Arachis ipaensis | reverse complement strand
TGGCAACGGCGCCAAAAACTTGGTGCGGTATTTATAACCCACAAACTAACCGGCAAGTGCACCGGGTCGTACCAAGTAATACCTTACGTGAGTAAGGGTCGATCCCACGAGGATTGATGGATTAAGCAACAATAGTGTTTGATAGGATTAGTTAGACAAACAGAAAAGAGTACTTGAATATTCAAAGAGCATTAAACAGAAGACAGGGAAATAATTAATTTGGGAATAAAATATGGAGAAAATAGTTAAGGTTTCAGAGTTATCTATTTTTTCGGATTAACTTTTCTTACTAACTAATTTAATTATGCAGGATTTAATTTATGGCAAATTGTATATGACTAGACCCTAATTCCTTAGACCTTCCTAGTCTCCTCTAAAATTCATTAACTGCCAATTCCTTGGTCAATTAATTCCAATTAGAGGGTAATAATCAATTTCTAGTTTATATGCCACAAAAACTCTAATTATCCAAGAAGTAAAAGGATTATATGTCACGTATCCTGTTAAATTCAGATAATTAAAATTTAGGAGAAATTATTTTCAAGTTGTTGTTCAAGTAAAGAGCTTTTCCAAGTTTTACAATAACTCAAATAGAAAGAGGGTGATACTTCCGTTTCACCCAAATTCATAAGATGAAGAGTGAAAACAATTCTTAAATTATAAATCCATACATAAATTAAAATAGAAAAAGCAATAAAATTAATCCATAGAAATAGACAGAGCTCCTAACCTTAACAATGGAGGTTTAGTTGCTCATGGTAAAAAGAAAATAAGGATTCAGGTAAAATGTACAGAGTTCCAATCTGATGAATCTGAGTCCCCTCCGAGGCCCTCCTTCAAAAGAGAGGTTTCTTCTCCCTTTTATAACTAATCCTAATAAATTTAAAATCTAATTTTTAAAATTAAAAATAATATCTTTTCCTATAATTCAAATTTGAATTTAAATTCAAATTAATTTAAATAATCAAGTCTTCAATGGATGGATGGAGACCACTTGATTTGTCCATTCTGCAGCTTCTAATCTGTGTTTTCTGGGCTGGAAACTGGGTCAAAACAGCCCAGAAATCACCCCCAACGTCTTTCTGCGTTTTCTGCACGTTGCGCATGTCACGCGTACGCGTCAGTCACGCGTATGCGTCGATGGTCTTTTCTGTGAGTCACGCGGACGCGTCGGTCACGCGGACGCGTCGGTCACGCGCACGCGTCGATGTGCAAATCTTCAAATCACGCATTCGCGTCAGTCACGCGCACGCGTCGCCATGGAAAGCTCTAAATCACGTGTACGCGTCAGTCACGCGTACGCGTCGCTCCTCGAGAGAGGAGAGAACCTCTCTCTCTAGAAAACTACATCTAAGACCTAACTAATTGTGAATGAATGAATGTGTGAATGATTGATTTTTCCTTCCAGATCCACTCTGCAGCCTCTAATCTTCACTTTCAGGCTTGAAACTGGGCCAAAAGCAGCCCAGAAATCGCCTTCAGTGTCTTCTGTTTAATGCAGCACGTGATGCTCTGTGCGTCGGCCACGCGTACGCATCTCTTGAACAAATTCCTGGTCACGTGTACGCGTCATCCACGCGTACGGGTCCCTTGCTTGCTGCACTGGTTACGCGTACGCATCACCCATGCGTGTGCGTCGCTACCAGATTCTGAAAAACTTGATTTCTTGTGTTCCTTCCACTTTTGCATGCTTCTTTTCCATCCTCTGAGCCATTCCTGCCCTCGAAAACCTGAAATCACTTAACACACATATCACGGCATCGAATGGTAATAAGAGAGGATTAAAATTTAGTAATTTAAGGCCAAAGAAGCATGTTTTCAATCATAGCACAAAATTAGGAAGGAAAATGTAAAACATGCAAATTCTATGAATAGGTGTGAGAATAATGGATAAAATCCAGTCAATTCAGCATAAAATGTACCACAAAATAGTAGTGCATCAAATCTCTCCACACTTAAACATTAGCATGTCCTCATGCTAAGCTCAAGAGAAGTTATAAAGGAGTGAATAGGAATGGTAGAATTTGTGAAATACAACCTATCTATATGAATGCAACTAAATGCAAAATGCTTTTACCTACTTGGTTAAAAGTAAATCAAATTCTCCAAGAACAAATATGAACTAGATTCCACTAATTTGAATTCCAAAATAAAGTACAAATAGACTTGCAAGAAGAAAGCTTGTGAAAGCCGGGAACAAAGAATTGAGCATCGAACTCTCACCGGAAGTGTATACACTCTAATCACTCAAGTGTTTAAGGTTCGATTCCCTCAATTCTCTATTAACCCTGCTTTCTAAGGCTTGCTCTTCTTCTACCAATCAACAAAAATTTAATGCATAAATACACGTATCAAGAGGTCTTTTAAGGGTTGTAATGGGGTTAAGGTCAAGGTAGGATGTATTTGGTCAAGTGGACTAAAATCTGAATCCTTGATCAACCTAAACTTCTCACCTAACTTAAGACAATCCATGTAATCAACATACAAAATCTAACTACCCATTAACTATGTTTTGTCACATATTCATGCATCCGAACTTGAGTACAACTCATATGCATTGCTATCACCATTTACTTTGGGGCATTTTGTCCCCTTTTTATTTATTTGCTCTTTTTCTTTTCTTTTTCTCTTTTTTTTCTTTTTATTTTTCTTTTCTTTTCTTTTTCTCAATGCATATGATTAAGGTATTGAATGCAAGAATATATGCTCAACTATTTTTTTCACATTTTCACTAGAATATACAACACGCAATTCCCAAACCAAATATTTCCATACCCAATTTCTCCACACTTAAATCATGAGCACTATCACTAATCTAAGCTAACCAAGGATTCAAATGAAGGACATTATTGTTTTCCGCTTAGAGTTAATGATGTGCTAAAGTAAAGAACAAATGGGGTTAAAAGGCTCAACATTGGTTTGCAAAGGATAATAAAAATGATAAGGTCATATGGGTATGTAAGCTATAGTGAAACAAAGGCCCCAATCACATAAGTGCATGCATACATCAAACAATGAAAATATAGAATCAAGCAAGACAAAGATCAAAATTTTGAGAAAATAACACACACCAAAACAAAGTATTGGTTGATAAGATGCAACCAATCAAATAAATTCAAAATCTCACTGGGTTTTGTGTGTTCGAGCTCTAAAACCATGTTCCAAAATAAAATTTCTTCAAACAAGTTCAACAAAAATTTTAATTCAGATTAGTGAAATGCTATGAAATAGTTTCTTGGAAAAGAATTCATCACTTCAACCAAGTAGTACATACATGTAAGCAACTAGCTACACATGGAATCTATCATGCAATTAACTCATTAACAAAGAAAACTAAACATTGGTGTTGAAAAGAAAGTAACTAACCCACGAAAGTCGGTATTGACCTCCCCACACTTAAAGATTGCACCGTCCTCGGTGCATGCTAAGATGTGCAAGCGGATGGGTTGTTACAACTGATGCTTTTTTTCCAAAGATTTTGCACATGAACTTGTTTGTCACCCATTTGGAAGCCATTCCTCTCCCCTCTTGGTGGTCATCCTAAAAGAAATGAAAAAGGAAGAAGAATAACCCACAAATAAAGATATGAAAAGAAATAAAAATATATGTAGGCTATTGCCAAATAATAAGATTCTCAACTACATGATAGCTACAACATGCAAGTGAGAAAACAATAGAAGCAAAGGGCAAGGCAACTAAATAGCAAACAAGTCAAGAAGCACTCAAAATAGTGCAAGAAATATGCAATAGTTGAGTAAGAAAGTGTAACACCAATAGTATAATATCAAACTTGGAAAAGAAAATAAGAACATGCACAAAGTTAAAATGCAATGAATGAAAGTATGGAAATGCAATAAGTAAAAGAAAAGAAAGATAATAAAAATGAGAAGTAAAATTTTGAAAGGGGAGAGAAGAAGGAAGTAAGAAAGGAAGAAGAAAGGAAAGAGGAAAGAATAAGAAAAGAGAGAAGAAAGAGTGAAGAAATGAAAAACAGGATGTGACGCTTTCGCCCACGCGTACGCGTGGGTTGCAGGACAAGGAGGTGACGAGTACGCGTCGGTCACGCGTACACGTGACTACTCGTCGTGCCAAATGCACAATTCCAGCATCATACCCGCACAACTCTTTGTTCAATTCACCAATTTACGCTGATTTTTCGTACCACGCGTACGGGTGGGATGGGTTGTGCACCTGGCACCCCTCCCGCACCGTTCCAGCGTAACTCTCTGTTCAGAAATACATGAGAGCGAACCTCCACATGACGCATGCGCGTCATTGACACTTACGCGTCATATGCACTTTTTTTTGTTAATTTATTTTTATAAACTAACAAGCCTCCAGAGTAAAGCCAAACTTTATTAAATAAGTAAAACCACAGCTTAAACTTAATAATCCTAATTAAAAATAAAAATTTAAATTATTACCAATATAAATAAAAGAGAAAATAGGAAGAATTTACCATGGTGGGGTGTCTCCCACCTAGCACTTTTAATTAAAGTCCTTAAGTTGGACATTTGGTGAGCTCCTTGTCATGGTGGGTTGTGCTTGAACTCATCTTGAAATTTCCACCAACGCTTGGACTTCCAATAAGCTCGAACATTTCTAAGTGAATTTACCAAGCCTTGATGAAGTTCTTCACAAGCTTTGAGCTCCCAAAGTTGATCCTCTTGTATGCCGGGATCCCAAATTTTGTTTCTACACCCGTCTTGAAAGTGATCATCATTGTTCCAACCGGGTGGTAAGCAATCTAAATTCTCAATGAAGTACCAAACTCTTATCTTAGATCTAACCAATTGATCACTAGTCCAACCCTTGCATCTAGCTCTTGAAATCTCAACCTTGATGAGCCTTGATTTGCAACTCCAATCACTAAACATCCTTCTCTTACGCTTAATTCCACAAAGCCTCCTAAGTTGGCCATCGGTTTCAAGAATACTATACTCAAGTGGGACAGGAAAGCGAATAGAGATAAGTTTTACCCACTCAAATGAAGGATTATATGGCAAACTAGGTAGAGAAGGACTTCCACCTTTTGAAAAGAGTCTTTGTAAGGCCCACATCGGTTGGAGAGGGGAACGAAGCATGCCTTATAAGGGTGTGGATACCTCTCCCTAGCATGACGCGTTTTGACGAGTGAGTGTGGGGGGTTTCGGCTATCATCCTTATCGTCAAAAGCAAAACCGTGAGGCCTTGTGTGCCAAAGCGGACAATATCGTGCTAGCGGGTGGTCTGGGCTGTTACAGTCTTCGCTTTCAAGCTCTTCTTCACCGAGTTCATCCAACTCTTCTCCGTCATTCAAATCATAAATATGAGGTTGAGAGAAATCTACCTCAATGTTGCTTTCAGTTTTATCGGGAGAAGGTTATTCAAACTCAAGGGGTTCATTTGCGAATGCGAATTCATCACTAGGAGGGCTTGATTCATGATCATCATCACCTAGGGAACTTGCTTCTTGATCTATCCCATCCAATTATTCATAGGGAATATGCCTTGGAGGTTGTGCACTATCATCCTCAACATCAATTTCAAGCTTCTTGGGGGAATACTCTACAACTCTAGATTCACATGGAGGTTCAGCATCTCCTAAGTCTTCGACCACTTCATCATCTTCAACAGGTACGACTTCCTCCACTTGTTCCAATACAAAGTCACGTTTTTCATTGTCCACCGGAGTTTGTAGTCTCTCCTTCATGCTACACTCTTCATTAGATTCTCTACATATAGCCATGGTAGTGCCTTGAGTGTTGATGTGCAGTGAAGCTAAATTATCTACTACATCGGTCAAGGTAGCTATGAACTCTAGTGTCATATGCTGCATCTCTCTTTGCTCTTGAAGAAGAACACCAAGAGTGTCATCCATTTGAGATTGGAGTGGATATGAGGGTTCATTGCTTGGGAGGAAGGGTTCATGATATGAGGGTGGTTCATCATGATAAGGATGTGGCGGTTAAATACTCTCCATCTTTTCCACTTGTTGTACAACACACTCATCCATGGAAATGCTTTGTTTGTTGCATGAGTCCCATGGGTCAAACTTTTGACGGATGGTTTCTTGAAGTTAATCCATTGCTTCCTTGAAATGATCCTGTGACTCTTGTTCCACTTGGCTATCATAAGTAGGATCATAGTGCTCTTGGATTGATGGATATGGACATTCTCCTATGGAAGGTTGTGGTGGAAAAGAAAAGTCATATTGTGGTTGAAAATTTTCATATATTGGAGGTAGTGTATATTGAGGTGGTGGTTCTTGGGAGTAATTATGTTGGAATTGAGGTGGCTCTATGTATGGTTCATATGGTGGTTGGTATGGTGGATAAGGATTAGGGTCATATGGAAGTGTTTGGTTGTAGGTGGCTTGTGAGTATGGTGGTTCAAAGCTATGTTAAGGAGGGGGTTCATAGGCATATGGTGGGGCTTGTTAGTAACTACAAGGGGGTCCACCATATCCATTGGATTGATATGCATCCTGGAATGGCTCTTGCTCATAGTAAGTTGGTGGAGGTTGTTGCCAAGAGGGTTGTCCATAAGCTTGAGGCTCCTCCCACCTTTGATTGTCCCAACATTGATGTATGTTCTCATTGTAGCTTCCATTCCCTACAACATAATTTGAACTAAGCTCATAGCCAAAGAGGTGAGAATTCATAGTAGCAAACAAAAATAAAAACCAATAAAAATAAGCAACAAAGTCCTAAAACTAACAAAAACTAACAACAAGCAAAAGGTAAATATATACAATAACCAATAATAAGGCACACGTTTGTAATTCCCCGGCAACGGCGCCAAAAATTTGACGTAGGAAAAATGTCGGCAAAGATTTTCACAAAAATATCGCGTTGCAAGTATAGTCTAAACCGACAATTAAACCTCAATCAATATTTAAATTGTTTGTCACTTAAGCAAACCCAATAAAATTAACCAAAGTATTTAAATCTCGGGTCGTCTCTCAAGGAATTGCAGGGAAGTGTAGTTATTATTGGTTATGGGAAAGTATATTTTTGGGTTTTAAAATAAGGAACAAGTAATGTAAATAACAAGGAAATAAAATAACAACTAAGAAATATCCTAGCAAGGATTGAGAATTGGAATTCCTATCCTCATTATCATCATCAATTGTGATGGTAATTGCCTTTTGCTTTCACTTAGTCAACCTCTAACAATGAAGGAAAGTCAAGTGAGCAAAATCAACTTAAGTTCACAAGTCCTAATCAAAGACTAGATTTAGTGAAGTCTAAGCCAACTAGCAAGTCTCAATCACCAATCAACAAAGGAATTTTGATAACTCAAGAGTCTCTAGTTGATCAATCCAAGCTAAGAATATAAAAATCTAATTTAAAATCCAACCAAGCATTTTATCAAACACTTGGAAGGCATAAAATAAAAACTTAGAAAACTAATAAGACATAGCAAAATCTAAAACTAGCCAAAGCAAAGAAATAACAATAATAAAGCAATTGAACAATAAGAAACGTGAAACATAAATTGCATTAATGAAAATTGAGAGTAACACATGCACTCATAAACTAGATTAGCAAAATAAAGGAATCAATAAGAGAAGTAGATAACTAAAGTGCTAGAACAAATAAGAGTAGAAGAAGACTCAATTAAAGCAAGGTACAATTCTAAAATTGAGAAGAAACAAGACTAAAAACCCTAAAACCTAGAGAGAGGCTATAGAAAACTACATCTAAAACCTAACTAACTGTGAATGAATGAATGTGTGAATGATTGATTTTTCCTTCTAGCTCCACTCTGTAGTGTCTAATCTTCACTTTCGGACTTGAAACTGGGCTAAAAGCAGCCCAGAAATCGCCCCCAGCGTCTTCTGTTTAATGCAGCACGTGACGCTCTGTCACGCGTACGCGTCGCTTGCCTGCTGCACTGGTCACGCGTACGTGTCGCCCATGCATGTGCGTCACTACCAGATTCTGAAAAACTTGATTTCTTGTGTTCCTTCCACTTTTGCATGCTCCTTTTCCATCCTCTGAGCCATTCCTGCCCTGGAAAACCTGAAATCACTTAGCACACATATCACGGCATCGAATGGTAATAAGAGAGGATTAAAATTTAGTAATTTAAGGCCAAAAAAGCATGTTTTCAATCATAGCACAAAATTAGAAAGGAAAAAGTAAAACATGCGAATTCTATGAATAGGTGTGAGAATAATGGATAAAATCCACCCAATTCAGCATAAAATGTACCACGAAATAGTGGTGCATCAAGCCCATAGCTAAAGGATGGTTGGATTTCATCCAACGTTCCATCATCCCACTAGCAACCGGTCAGAAGTGACCATTGACAGAACCATCATGATTCATTGCATCATGATTGGAAGTGAGGTGGAAGTACATGAGGTGATCCCTCAATAATTGTACAAGGTAGCTGAGAAGCCTCACACCAATGCAAGGTTGGCATTCCCACACTTCATCTGTTATCTATGTAATTCAGCTAGAATTGTCATAGAAGGAGATATCTCCATTGGAGAGGACAAGCCCATCACTAAGAAGAAGATGGAGCAAACTAGAGAGCATGCACAAGAGCCTGTGCAACAGCCTCAGCATGAGATCCCTGAGATGCCTCGAGGGATATATTTTCCTCCCCAAAGCTATTGTGATCAATGGAAAACTTTTCTTGGAGAACTGAGCACTAACATGGACCAATTGAGGGTTGAGCATCAAGAGCACTCCATCACCCTCAACGAAATAAGAGAAGATCAAAGAGCCATAAAGGAAGACCAAAGGCTAT
The DNA here is from genome assembly GCF_000816755.2 of Arachis ipaensis. NCBI lineage: Eukaryota > Viridiplantae > Streptophyta > Magnoliopsida > Fabales > Fabaceae > Arachis > Arachis ipaensis. The sequence continues at coordinate 8,532,391 of NC_029790.2, read as the reverse complement.
GAGGGAAGAACAACAAAGGCAAAGGAGTGATATAGAAGAGATCAAGCATCACATTGGATCCTCTAGGAGGAGCACTAGCCGCCACCATTAAAGGTGCACTCGTTCTCTTTTACTTCCTTTTCTTTTCTATTTTTTGTTATGTTTTGTTTGTTTTCCTGTTCTAGTTGCATGATCATTTGCATTGATATCTTAAAGTTGTAAAATGTTCCATATATCTCTCACCTTGCTTAAAAGAAAATTTTATTTGAAAGGAATTGAGAGATCCATGAATTTCAAGTTTAAAATAAGAATAGTTTAATTATGTTGATGTGGTGGCATTGCTTTTGTTTTCTGAATGTATGATTAAACAGTGCACATTTGAAGTTAGAATTTTAGAATGCTGGCTCTTGAAAGAATAAGAAAAAAGGAAAAGTATTATTGGTAATCTGAAAAATCAATAAAATTGATTCTTGAAGCAAGAAAAAGCAGCAAAAAAAAAAAAAGAAAAAGCTTGCATGCGAAAAAAAAAGTGGCGAAAAAAATAAATAGAAAAAAAAGAGAGAAAAAGCAAGCAAAAAAAGTCAATAGCTCTTTAAACCAAAAGACAAGAGCAAAAAGCCAATAACCCTTTAAACCAAAAGCCAAGGGTAAAAGGATCCAAGGCTTTGAGCATCAGTGGATAGGAGGGCCTAAAGGAATAAAATCCTGGCCTAAGCGGCTCAACCAAGTTGTCCCTAACCATGTGCTTGTGACGTGAAGGTGTCAAGTGAAAAGCTTGAGACTGAGCAGTTAAAGTCGTGGTCCAAAGCAAAAAGAGTGTGCTTAAGAACTCTAGACACCTCTATCTGAGGACTCTAGCAAAGCTGAGTCACAATTTGAAAAGGTTCACCCATTTAAAGTGTCTGTGGCATTATTGTATCCGGTGGTAATACTGGAAAACAAGGTGCTTAAAGACACGGCCAAGACTCTGAAAAGCTGTATTCAAGAATAAAAAAGAACTAAACTATGAGAGTCAATAATATCATCTGGATTCTAAGTTCCTAAAGATGCCAACCATTCTGAGTTTCAATGGATAGTGAGATGCCAAAACTATTCAGAAGCAAAAAGCTACTAATTCCCGCTCATCTGATTATAACTGAGCTTCATTGAAAACTTTAAAATTTATTATATCTTAATTTTCTTTCTATCCTACTGTGTTTTTAGTTGCTTGGGGACAAGCAATAGTTTAAGTTTGGTGTTGTGATGAGCGGATATTTTATACGCTTTTTCGCATCATTTTCATATAGTTTTTAATATGTTTTATTTAGTTTTTATTAAGTTTTTATAGGTTTTAGTGTTAAATTCACATTTTTGGATTATACTGTGATTTTTTGTATTTTTGTACAATTTCAAGTATTTTCTGGCTGAAATTGAGGAGCTGGAGCAAAAGTTTGATTCAGAGACAGAAAGCACTGCAGATGTTGTCTGGATCTGACCTTCTTGCATTTGGAAGAGTTTTTCTGGAGCTACAGAAGTTCAAATGGCACATTCTTAACGGCTATGGAAATCTGACTTTTAGAGCTTTCCAGAAATATATAATTATCCATACTTTGCTTCGGATTAGAAGGCCAAAAACTGGCATCCAACGCCAGTGACTTGCCCTCTTCCAGGCGTCCAGCGCCTACAGAGCAGAGTCCAGCTAGCCAGCGTTCAACGTCCTAGGAGTCTCATAGCACGAGGATCTCATCAAAGCTCAGCCCAAACACTTACCAAGTGGGCCCCAAAAGTGAATTTTAGCACTAGATAGACTGTTTTACCCTTACTAGTCATCTGTTTAGTATTTAAGACTTATTTTACATCTCTCTAAGGGGGAGACGCCTATCATTTACCATTATTTTCAAGTTTTACCTTATATTTCTTTTCAGTATGAGTTTCTAAACCTCCTGGGTTGAGGGGATGAGCCCTGCTGAGTCCTATGAATTAATAAAAGTATTACTATTTCTTCTCGGATCCGTGTTTGATTTATTTCTAAGATGTATATTCGTTCTTCAACATGGTGAATAGGATGATCAGTGACAATCAACTCTATTCATCATACTAAGATGAACGTGCCTGACAAACACCCACGTCTACTTGGGTTCGTGTGAATACGTGGCCAGAAAGCGCGAACCAACAGCTATGTTTAGACATCTCTCAGACGGCTAATCCACGACTTCATTGGAGACTTCTCGAGACACCAGTTCAGCCAATTTCTGGGGAGATTAAGGTCTCCGTGGTATAGGCTAGAATTCAAAGAAGCGGCATTCTCTGATCCGGAAGACTCGACCTTGTCTGTGGCGTTTTGAGTAGGATCGCCAAGAGAATGAACTGTTAGAGCTTCACCCTCCGTCAGATTGATGACCACGGGCAATGGCGTTTGATCTGGAGCAGAGAAAATCAATGACCATGGGCAATGGCTTTGATCACATACAGCCTGCCATAGAAGAGATCATTCACAAGCAGAGAAGACAGTGATAGCAAAGTTAATTCAGAAAGACAAAGCAACTCCAATCTTTAACTATATTCCTATTACTGATTCCAAAAATCCTAATACAACTCTGTAATCCTACAACCTTCTGATTTCGCCTGACTAAGACCTACAAGATAACCATAGCTTGCTTCAAACCAACAATCCTCGTGGGATCGACCCTGACTCACTTAGGTATTACTTGGACGACCCAGTGCACTTGCTGGTACAACTGTACAAAAGTGTGCGGATTCATGCACCAGTATTACAACCTCTAAAATTAAATATTTACATGGTAATAATTGAAAGAAATACAAAATTGAAGAGCCATGAAAGAAAGCTTAAGCAACAAGTCACAAAAAAAAGCGCATCACTCGTGTGAATGGAAACTAGAGAAGGAAGAAAAGCAAAATTGCGAAAAAAAAAAGCGTAACACTCACATAACAGAAACTTAAATAGGAAGAAAGTAAAGGTATATGTACATAAGGAGCAGAATATCAATGGTACAAAATATCAAGTCCTGAGCTCGACCTGCGAAGCCAAAGCCGGCCGGAGAATATCATATACATACATACATTCATACATACATACATACATACATACATACATACATATATATATGCATCCCAAAACCAAACTCAAATAGCTATAACAATTTCCTATTTCTCTATGAAACCTCTAGAAGGAACAAAAGTAAATCGTATATGGAGGAGAAGTCTATATACATAGATATACATAACAAAATATCAAAATATAGCATCCCAACTTTGCTTGTGGAGAAAATCCAAACGTCTAGCAAGGTGCCTCTCGACCTGCATCTGAAAATGATAACACATGTATGGAATGAGAACCGGAGGTTCTCAGCAAGGTAAAGGTGCCCACGTACATAAGAGATAAGGTCCCGAAAAAGCTAGAAGCAATTCTAGAACTTCGATACTCAGATTTAAAACTCAGAATTATATATTGAACCAGAGACAAGTCCCTGGACATGTCTGGTAGATCTTGGACAGTCCCTCCGTACGCGCATCCCCAAAAGTCTATGCATAGCTTTATAATCATTCATCAAATTTAGCTCATTGGGGGAATTTTCTGGGAGTTAAAGTACCTCGTCAAATCTTGCGACGTAGGGTCAACAGAGTACCTGGAGCGAGTGGTGGCTGACCATTACATTTACCCAGGTAAACTCGGATCTCAGATAAGTAAAAGTGCATAAGCCAACCAATAATTCAATATCAATCATTCATTATCAATTCTGTCATCATTCATATCATCATTATCATTTCCTCACTTAACCAAAAATCATTACTTCAAAACCTTTCTTCACCGTCAAGTTAACTCGTTCTCTAAGCTTTCCCCTCTCCCTATGATTAGGAACTAATTTTGGAACTTTAAAAGGTAACTATAGATGTTTGGAAGTTCGAAAATTGGTTAAAATCACAAAAATTCACTTTTCCCCAAAACAGGGGTTCTGAGTACGCATGCTATGTTTCGCGTACGCAGGGGTGTCATTCGCCCAACTCGTGTTTAGGACTGTTGTCCGCGTACACGAGCCCCTCGAACAGAGGAAATGTCCCGCGTCACGTGTTACTTGCCCGTGTACGCGATCCTGTAAAATTCCCCTTTCGCGTACGCATGCACACGCTCATGTACATAGGATGACCGGACAGAGCCCAAGTCCACGTCACTTGTATGTTCGCGTACGCATCTCCTCCATACATGCTAAAAAGCTACTAAGTCCTGCAGAATTTGCTTTTGCACACCAAACTTCTGATACGCATAAATTTTTTGTTAGAAATTGGTTTTTATCCGTTCCTCGAACGGTGTAAACTTCACGGACCCAATTTTAATTTAAAATAAGTTTGATAGATATTGAGAGTTTGAAAGCTGAGTTATGGCCCGCAAAATCTGGTCAAAAATTAAGTTTCACAAAATTTTACCGAACCTCTATTTTTACCAAACTTTCATTTTAAAACTAATATATACTCCTTAAAACCACACCCATTGTGTATAAAACAGGATTACAACCATTCCATCTCTTCCCCTTTACATTATTTACGCAGTTATAATGATTTTTACTCCAAACAACCCCAAAATCATACAACGTAACTCATCATAATATATTATCATCATCAAACACCAAAATCATCAATCAACAAGATCATCATTCATTAACTGATTCTCAAGATAATTCCATATTTCCATCAAGGTTACTAAACATTAACATACTTACACATACCTTGGCTGAGTCCTCACTAATGGAGAAGCACCTCAAATATTTTTGTTCCACAACCGTCCATGGCTCCAACTCTAATCCAATAATAAATTCAGCTCCCAAGGTTCTAATTCAAGCTCCCAACATCATCAATTTGTCTCTAAAACACAAAATTCAATCTAATTTTATACAATACCACTATAATCAACATAGAGTTCATAATTCCAAATATGGCACAAGGGTTGGAAGGTTCATACCTTACCCCACAGCTATTTCTAACCAAAACACTCCAATCCCCACAAGCTAGCTTGATCCTAACACATCAAAACCTCAAAAATCTCAATTCCCAAATAGCCAAATTTCAAAATTAGGAAGGAGAGACTATGTGTGCATGTGAGATATCCTTACCAAATTTTTTAGTGGGCCTTGTAGAGCTCAATGTGGTGGTCGTGTGGCCACAAACAATGCGGCGACCGGAGCTCTCGATTGAAAGTTATATGAGATTGAAATTGAGTAAGGGTTTAGGTTAGGGTTCCTTGTGTTCCTCCCTTTTCCAGCGTGAAGTGTGATGAATGGGAATGAAAGGAGCTGAACTTGTCATTTATATGTTGAGCCATGGACCTAGTTTGGGTCCGGTCCGGCTGGTTCGGCCCGTTGGCCCGGTTTTAGGCCAAATTCTTTAAAATTAGTGTCAAAATTTGTATTTTTAATATTTCTAACTCGTTGGATTAATAAAATTTAATTTCCTTATTTCTTTGGTTAATAATTAATTTATTGGCTAATTATTTACTAATTATGTAGGGTTTACATCCTACCCACAAAAATAAGAACTTTGCCCTCAAAATTCAGATTTAGTTACCTGAAAAGAGGTGTGGGTAGTCCTTTCTTATTTTAGATTTGAGTTCCCAAGTGTGTTATTCAATTATGGCTTAACTCCAAGAAACTTTAACCAATAAAACCTTTTTCCCCCGTAATATCTTCACACTGGTATCGTCGATTCTGTGCGGTGTTACTTGGAGTGTCAAATCCTCTTTTAATTGCACTGATTTAAGTTCCAGAACATGGCTGGCATTAGGAGTATACTTCCAAAGCTGTGAGATGTGAAACATGTCATGCAAGTTCGAAAGATGCGGTGGTAAGGCTATTCGGTAGGCTATTGTTCCAATTCTCTTCAGAATCTGAAACGGACCGATATAACCAGGGTTCAGCTTCTTTCTCTTAATCGCTCTACCCACTCTTGTGGTTGGGATAGCCCTTAAGAATACATGATCTCCTTCATCGAACTTTAAAGGTTTTCACCTCTGATCGGTGTAGCTTTTGTGGTGGCTTTGAGCAGTAAGCATTCTATTTCGGATTTTCTTAATTTGTTTGGTAGTTTCGGCTACTAACTCAGGCCCCAACAAACTCGATTTTCCAGCTTTATACCAACACAGTAGAGATTGGCACTTCCTACCACACAGAGCCTCATACAGAGCCATTCCGAGGCTCGGATGATAGATATTCCACTAGCGGCATATATCGATTCCAGCTCGCCGGTTAGTCCAGAATGCAAGCTCTCAACATATTTTCTAGGGTTTGAATGGTCCTCTCCGTTTGGCCATCTGTTTGAGGATTGTATGCCATACTTAAGCTCAACTGAGTTGCAAACGCATGCTAGAAAGCTCCCCAAAATCTTGAAGTGAAACGGGAATCTTTGTTAGAGATTATGGTGGTAGGCACACCATGCAACCTTAAAATTTTCTTGATGTACAAGCGTGCTAGCCCTTCCAAGGTATAATTCATCTGAACGGGCAAAAAGTGAGCTGACTTTGTCAGCCAATCCACAATCACCCAAACATCATCAAATCCAGTCCGAGTCCTTGGCAAACCTGACACAAAATCCATTGCGATACTTTCCCACTTTCATTGAGGAATCTCTAAAGGTTGAAGGGCTCTGGATGGTTTTTGATGCTGAATCTTGACTTTTTGACAGGTTAAACACTTAGAAACATACGATGCCACATCTTTTTTTCCTTCCTAGCTACCAAAACATTGCCTTCAAGTCATGGTACATCTTGGTACTTCCTGGATGGATCGAAAACTTACTCCGGTGAGCTTCCGTTAACACGTCTTGTCTTAAACTTCCCACGTTCGGTATACAAATCCTCCCCTTATACCTCCACACTCCTTTTCTATCTTGTGCGACTTCTTCAGGTTTCTTTTGTTCAACTGTTTGTAACATTTTTCCCATTTCCTGATCATTCAGCTGAGCTTTATGAATCTCAGCCTTAAAGTCACTCGAGACGTGCAACTGACTCAAACATACTTCACCTACTACTTCCCTTACGCCAAAATTCAAGTCTTTAAAATGTTTCAGCAACTTTTCGTCTTCAAGCATCATCCATGCGACATATAATGATTTTTGGCTTAAAGCATCTGCCACGATATTTGCCTTTCCTGAATGGTAATTTAATTCAAAGTCATAATCTTTCAGCAGCTCCATCCGCCACCTCTGGTGCATATTCAATTCTTGTTGATCGAAAAGATATCTCAAACTCTTACGATCGGAGAAAAACTTGAAACTTGACTCCATACAAATAATGCCTCCAGACTTTCAGAGCAAACATAACCGCAACGAGTTCTAAATCCAGACTTAGATAGTTCATTTCATGTGGCCTCAATTGTCGAGAAGCATATGCTTCGACATTACGGTGTTGCATTAGCACATACCCCAGACCTTTCAATGACGTGTCACAATATACCTTAAAGGCTCATCAGGTTCAGGTAACACAGGTACAGGCGCAGTAGTCTGTTTCTGCTTCAGAGTTTGAAAACTCTCTTCGCATTCCGATGTCCAAACAAATGGTGCATCTTTTCTGGTTAGTGAAAGAGGAGTTTTGTCGGCTTAGAATTTCTTCTCAATAAAAGAAATCACTTCGTTGCAAGTATAGTTCCAAACCGACAAATAACCCTTAATCAAAGTTTAATTTTGCTTGTCACAAGTTCAACCGAATAAAATTAATCGAGAGTATTGCTCCCGGGTCGTTCTCCCTAGGAATTACAATCGATTGCTCAATTATTGGTTATGAGTTTCACGGGGTTAGGTTGATGATGAGACAAGAAATTAAAAAGGCAAGAATTTAAATGACAATAAAGTAAAGAAAACAATTAAAGATAACAAATACTAAAAAGAGTCATTCATGGCAAGGATTGAGAATCAAGATTTTCTATCCTAGTCATTAATCATAACACAATAATTATCAAGAACTAAAGCCTATTACGTTATCTTCAACATCGGAAGAAAGTCAAATATGCCTAGTTAATCCTAATCCATAAGTAATGTTAATGGAAACAAGATTAACTAGCAATTCTAGATCACCAATCTAAATTGGATATTAATGACTCAAGATCACCTAATTTTTCTTTCCAAGCCAAGAATGCTAAAAAACTACTGTAAACCTAAGCCAAGCATTTTATCAAACACTTGGTGTGCATAAAAATAAAAGCATAATGAATTGCAATAAGAATAAAATCTACTACTACCAAATGCAAGAAAATAACAATAACAACTCAATTAAACATCAATGACATGAAAACATAAAATTGCATTAAAGAAAATTCAAATCCAACAATAGCGCATGAACATGAAAATGACATAAAAGGGAAACTAATAATGTAAACTAAGAGAACAAAGATGTAGGAATAAGAAATTGCAAGGAAACAAAATCAAAGCAACAATTAAATTCTAAACCTAAGAGAAATCTATCCTAAATCTACCCTAATTTCTAGAGAGAAGAGGAAGCTACTCTCTCTAGAACTAACCTAAAGCATATTTCCTACACTATACTAATTGCTCCCCCCTTCTTCCTTCTTGATTCTGGCCTCAAATACTTCAGAAATGAGTTGGATCTAGTCCTCAATGAGCTCAGAAATCGCTCCCAGCATGTTTCTTTAATGAGGTCACGTGACAGATGTCACACGTACATGTGGGTCACGCGTACACGTCGCTTGACGATACTCTAGTCATGCGTACGCGTGGGTCACGTGTACGCCTTGCATGACATATTTCCAAAACTTCATTTCTTCATGAATTCTTCACTTTTACTTATTTTTTCTTCATTCCTTCAATCCAATCTTTGCCTTCTAAATCTGAAATCACTTAACGAACACATCTAGGCATCGAATAAAATTAAAGAGGATTAAAATTAGCAAATTAAGAGCATAAAAAGCATGTTTTTATGCATAAGCACAATTTAGGAGAAATTCATAAAACCATGCTATTTCATTGAATAAATGTAGGAAAAGTTGATAAAATTCACCAAATTCAACACAAGATAAATCACAAAATTGTGGTTTATCAATCTCCCCACACTTAAACCAAGCATGTCCTCATGCTAAAGCATGAAAGATACAAGAAAGGGGTATCAACATTTATTCAATGTAAACTATCTATAAGTAGCCTATCTACATGAATACAACTACTTAGTCAAAATAATTTAATTTCCAAGAATTCATGACAGACGGAAAATTGCCGATTAAGAATTTATAATGAAAACAGCGTTGCAAGTATAGTTTTTAACCGACAAAAATTCCGCTTATCAATTTAAAAAGAGTTGTCACAATTTAAGAATAAAATACTGGGAGTAGAATTCCCAGGTCGTCTCCCAACGAGTTGACAAAAGAGTGCAATTTATTGGTCAGGAATTTTCTGAGAAATTTTAGAGTTGGAGAACGGAAAAATAAAATAATTATTAATTAAAGCAATAAAAATCAATAAGAGGTTTTATATATTTGAAATAGAAAGCCTTGACTGGGAGAGGATTAATCGAAATTTCTATCCTTGTTGAAATTTCTCAAGTATAATAGTAAGAGGTTGTTATTCTACTTAGTTATCCTTTACTTAATAAAGAAAAGTCAAGTAACTAACCAACTCTGATTCACAAGTCCTAATCCTCTCATAGGGAAGGATTAGAGTAAGTGACTAGAGAGTCAGCCAACAACTTCCAATTACAGATTAACACTTGAGCATTCCAACTCAAGGGTCTCCTATTAATCAACTCCCATGTCAAGTTGGGAGTCTACTCCATTGACATGAGTGCCATTTTCATAAACATATAAAGGGAGTGAAAAGAAGACATGGTAATTCAAATAAAGTAATAACAAAAAACTAATTAAAGGTAAAAATAACTCTTTGCATTAATAATTTCCAAAATCGAAGATATCCATATGTAACTCTAAACCAACTGAATGGAAAGTAAAAGAGTAAGGGAATAGGAAAGCAAACTGTAATGATAAAGACTTCAAACGGAGGTAGTAACTCTTCTCAATATCCAATTCAAAAGCATAAAACTAGAAATCTATGAATGTAAAGAACCCCTAGAGGAAGTAGTGTTTTTCTCTCTAAGATTCAAAACTAAAAACTAAAATTGTGTAAAAGTGAATATGTGTTGAGTCTCTGCCTGTCCCTTGGCTCTAGTCTGTGTTTCTGGGTCGAAAACTGGGTCCAAAACCAGCCCAAAATTGCCCCCAACGTCTTCTGTGATTTCTGCACGTGGCGCACATCACGCGTACGCGTAAGTCACGCGTACGCGTCGATGGTCTTCTGCGCATGTCACGCGTGCGCATCAGTCACGCGCACGTGTCACTGTGCAATTTCGCTTGTCACGTGTACGCGTTAATTACGCGTACGCGTCGCTGTGAAAAGCTTCAAGTCACGCGCACGCGTGAGCCATGCGTGCGCGTTGATCCTCGCTGGTCATCTCCTTTGTTTCTTGTGTTCCTCCCATTTTTGCAAGCTTCCTCTCCATCCTCTAAGCCATTCCGGTCCTATATAGCCTGAAAAGACTTAACACACAGATCACGGCATCGAATGGTACAAAAAGGATATAAAAAAATACACAATTTAAAGGCTTAGGAAGCAAGTTTTCAATCATATAACAAAATTGGGAAGGATTTGTAAAAGCATGCAATTCGTATGAATAAGTGTGCAAAGAATTAATAAAACCACTCAATTTAGCACAAGATAAACCATAAAATAGTGGTTTATCAATCTCCCCACACTTAAACATTAGCATGCCCTCATGCTAAGCTCAAGGAGACCAAAAGAATGAATGGGGGAAAGTAAGACTCGTGCAATGCAGTCTATGTAAATGAATGCAACTATATACTAAGATGTTTTTACCTACTTGGTTAGAAGTAAACAAGTTCTCCAAGACAAACAAAAATCAGATTCCACTAATTCAAATTACACAATAAAAGACAAGTAAACTTGTAAGAGGATAGCTCATGAAAGCAGAGAACATAGAATCAAGCATTGAACCCTCACTGGAAGTGTATATGCACTCTAATCGCTCAAGTGTCTAGGGTTAATCCACTCTACTCTTCTCTAGTCATGCTTTCTAAAACTTTATTCTTCATCTAACCAATCAACAAATATTTAGTGTACAAATGCAAACATCATGAGGTCTTTTCAAGGTTGTAATGGGGCTAAGGTAAGGGTGAGGATATATGTATGACCAAGTGAGCTATAATATGTATCTTTGACTAACCTAAGTTCTCACCTAACACACACACTCTATATAATTCTAAAATCATGCCTAGCTACCCAAAAATCCCACTTTTGCATCACATACTCGTGTATCAATTTTTAATTTCATCACATATGCATTGATCTTTTATTGAACTTAGTATTGGGGTGATTTTATCCCCTGTTCATTTATTTCTTTTTTTCTTTTTTTTATTTTTTTTATTTATATATATATAAATGAAAGCATAATATATCAATGCATATGGTTTTTTCAATTTTCACATGAGTAAGCACCCCAAATTCCCAATATTTTTGTCAATAAAATACAACACATTCTCATCAACCCAAGTTTCCATAATTTCCCACACTTAGTTGACACACACTATCTTAAACTAACCAAAGATTCAAATCAGGTAATTAATTGTTTTTCCGCTTAAGGCTAGTGATGTGGTAATATAAAGAACAAATGGGGATTAAAAGGCTCAAAGTGACAAACAAAGGTAATTGGAACGGTAGGCTATTTAGGGTAAGTGAGTTAGTAACAAATGATGGCCTCAATCATATGTATGCATGCGAATACACTAAACAATGGACATATAGAATGGAACAAACTATAGATTGCAATCATAGAGAAGAAAACACACAAGAATAAAAAAATCATGGTTAAATAATGTAACCATATAATTAAGCTCAAAATCTCACAGGTTGTGTGTTCTTAGCTATAAATCATATTCCAAATTACAATCCTCAAACAAGTTTAACACAAATTTTAATTTGAATTAGTGAAATACTATAAAATAAGGTCTTGAAAAGAAACTCATTACTTCAACCAAGCAAAACATACATGCAAACAGCTATTATCATGCAATCTATCCTATTTAACAAAAGAAAAATCAAATGTTGGTGTTAAAAGAGAGAAAAGGCACTGATTGATAAGCCTACTTTGTACAGGTCTATCGTCAGGAGCTTACAATATGCAACATTGACTCATCCTAAGATAGTATACTCTGTCAATCGAGTCAGCCAATTCATGCAAAGGCCTCTTTTTACACACTGGACAGCCGTGAAGCAGATCCTTCGATATTTTTCGGGTTGTACCTCACATGGTTTACTCTTCACATCAAGCACTGATTTTCAAATTTTGGCTTTCTCTTACAGTGACTGGGCCAACAATGTGGATGATCGCCGATCAACGAGCGAATAATGCGTCTATGTAGGATTGAATCTTGTCTCATGGGTGAGTAGAAAACAACACACGGTCATCAGGTCGTCGACAAAGGGCGAATTCAGGTCACTCGTAGATACAAATGCAGAGATCATATGGCTTTAAAAATTGTTGGGAGAACTCAAGGTTGAATCCTCCATGCCTCCGACCATCTTCTGCAATAACCTTGGCGCAGTTATGCTAACAACAAACCCTGTGCTTCATACTATAGATCAAAGTATTTTGAGGTTGGTTTGCATTTGATACGGGACATGGTTACTGGCAAGCACCTATATGTTGTTCATGTTTCTCTTCTTTCTAGATAGTGGATGTATTTACGAAACCGCTCTCACATACCACTTTTGCATTATTTCCTCTATGTAACACTAAGTTTGAGGGGAGATATAGATAGTATAGTTAACATAACAAATATAGGAAGCCATTAGAACCTGATATAAAAAGTTTGTTACGAGTCAATTAGAGTTAGTTTAGTTTGCTGAGGTTTGTTACGTGCGTATTATATAGAGTCATGTATCTGATATATTATATAAGCATTGACATGTCAACTTGTAACATTTGATCAAGAATATAATTCATTACTTTCACCTTCAAAGATTCCTACACTTTCTCTGTTTCCTCTGTTACGTTCACAGACAGGAACCACACTATTGAGTTGCCTTAATTATCTGTCCTGTTTATTTCTAGCTCAGAATAAATACCAAATATGGCATCCTAAGTAATCAATAAGTTCAAAATTAAAACATGCAGTGTCTGGTTGTGGTAATACCTAAATAATGTTTGCTTTTAGCCAGTGTTCTTCTTATGTGAAATTAAAAAATGATCGTTAATCAAATATCAAATATTAAACTCAACTCTCTGATTCTTTCCTATGTAAATTATTTATGACTAGAATTTAGAATTTAGAATTTAAGTTTTAAAATTCTATATTTAGTTCTTTTATCAAATAGCTTTATGGATAGTGTATGAGTTATTGAGTTTGCCGACAAAACTTTTCTATTTGGTCTGGGATTTTTGGTATAGGGCTGAACTCTAGACTCAAACGTGATGAATACTATATAGAATATTACAAATGGATTTGAGTTGGGCTTAATCTGTATATTTGGGCTTATGATGATTGAAAGTCTCTATTATGGGAACTGGGCCTAGTTGAATGGACCTTATAAAAAATTGGAAATTACTTAGAGGTGGTTGAGGATGGACATTGGACGGTGGTTGATGACTTGATGCGGTCTTGGTCTTGAAGGGGCATTTCGGTAAATTCATAAAATAACTAGAATTCGTGCTGGCTAAGGATCCACACCACAAGAAGGAAGCGCGCAGTGCAAATTGCAACCCCAAACCGAACCAAGCGAAACTCCTTCGTACTTTCCTCCCCCTTCTCATTTCTTACACACCCACACACTCTCTCTCTCTCTATATATATAACTCACTCACTTACACACACAAATACATAGTCGTCTACTTCATTTGCTTCTTCCTCTTCTTCTTCTTGTGGTGGTTGTTCCAGTTCCTACTTCAATCGCAAAACCAATGGACCGCGACACTTTGGGTTTTCCCTTCGGTACTGCTTCTAGAAGCTACCCATCCAGACACAAATCCCGTTATGCTGGTATTTTCTTCTTCTTTATAACACAGTTTCGTGGGGTCGAAGCAAAAAAGGTCCTTTTTTCCTTTTTGGGGTGTGTTGTGTTAGCTCAATATTTAACCTTTTTATTTATTTATTTATTTTGGTGGGGATGTTGAAGCAGAGGTGTTCGAGGATTTTGAAGAGATGAAAGGGGAAGATGAGTTGAGGACGGTATATCCATGCCCGTTTTGTGTAGATGACTTTGATCTTCTCGAGCTTTGTTGCCATATTGACTTGGAACATTCTCTTGAACCCAAATCTGGGGTATTTTATTCGTCTCCCACCTTTTAACATTTTCTTTCCTTTTCATTTAAA
>NC_029790.2:8511850-8517891 GCF_000816755.2 Arachis ipaensis | reverse complement strand
ATTATTAATTAACAACAATAGGATTATATACATGGTAGGATATGAATCTATATTCTTGAAAATAATTAGATTATTCGCCTGCGAATTATTAAGTCAATATCCTCATGGTAAACATAAGAAACCGCGTCTTAGGGCTTTTTTCACAAACCAGCTTTTACTTTTTTGACAATAACTTTATATAAATTGTTTTCAGAGTGATCACAACTGCTAAAAGTTAAAAGGCCAACTTGGTCCTTCATGTTGTTGCTTCTTTATTACTACCTAGCTGTAATCCATCCAACTTTGTATTTTTCTCAATGATAAACATATTTCAGTTTAACCACTAGGTCTTACAATTTGTTGCAAATATGTTTGTTTGAAAAGACTCCATTGTGCCATTTTGCTGCTTGGAAATGAATGTTCTTTTTTTATAGTTTATATTTGAAAACTATAAAAACTGTTACACTCTTTAACTTGTACTTCATGTGGATACAAGAGATGATAACTGAAAACAATTTTAACAGACAAATAGCACATGTTTGTCACATACTCCCTCTGTTCGTATTTATCGATCACTGTCACTTTATAGCATCGTTGTAACGGATTTTTAATTAATAATGTTATTAGACACACATCTTAGATCAATTTTTCTGGTTGACAGTAACAGTTACAAATTAAAAGGGAACAAAGAGAGTAAGAAGCAATTGTATTCAAAATGTGGAAATAATGACCTAAGCTTAATCTCTCTCATACAATGTATTTCTGTGTTAATTTATCATTTGCTACTATCCATCATTGTACTTGTTGGGTTACACTCAATTGTGTTCTCTATCTTTATATCTACTTGCAGATTTGTCCTGTTTGTGCGGTGTGGGTGGGGACAAACATGGTGGATCACATAACAGCACAACATGGAAGCATAATTAAGATATCCTTTCTCATCCATTTGATAAAAAAAACATTATATTTACCAAATTCGTTTCAATTATGGTCTCCTTTTACCAAATTCTTTTACAGTGCTTCTTTCTGATGTTCTTTGTCCTTCATTTTGTTCAACTGTTTTGCTTCCTTGACTCGAGACTACGCTCAGCTTAAATCAAGGCGCTATAAAGACTCATACCCAAGTCTCTCATTTCTGAGGTGCTCTAAGGATATAGATGATGGACAGTGGCAATCTTTCTCGGATGGGTTATCCCCTACAATATCTACCTCTAGCTCCAAGGCAGCATGTGATCCATTTCTGTCATTTTTATACGGTGGAGCTGCTGCCTCCGCCGAAACCGAAAATGTGGGGCCTGACTCTTCAAGTGAAGTAAGCACCGAAGAAACACACTCAAGCGATACAGTGATAGAAAGGTACCATATTCCTAGCATATTCCTATCCTAACTTTTCAACTTCTTGTCTTACTATATTCCTCATCCATTATCTAGTTGTCCTTGCATTGATGTAAAGGGGGAAAAAAGAGAAAGTGGAGTGGGGTGTTTTTGAGAAAATAAGTCATGTTGTTAAGGTGGTTGATAGTAGCTACAATTCAAGACTTTCTTAGACTACCTGCACTTTAACAAGCACTTTACCTTGAAATTGCTAAATGTGTTCCTCTAATCCAGGATGGCTGAACCCTAATATAGGATATGATTATTTGTAGTTTTTTTTTTAAATAGAATAAATAAATTAATGCACTTGAGTACTTGACTATAGCTTTCAAGATGGTGATGACAATACTAATGCCGAGGCAAAATTTTTTTCCTCCTTTCATTATTGCAGAGATGTTGTTCAGCCATCTTTATCTGACAAAGACCAAACAGAGAAAGCACGGCGTAGTGGATTTGTACAAGAACTTTTGATGTCTACTATCCTTGATCCAGACTTCTGATTGAGACTAGTGGCAACATGTTATATTTAGTTTGATGAAAAGAAAAATAAAATGAAAAAAGTATTAGTTTCAATCTTGAACATGATTTTAATTATGGAATCAATGTTTCTGTTTGTTAGTCTTGTTACATATACATCGTATAGCTGAGGTAGAGATGTAGGAATTAAATGTAACGTATTTTCAAGGCAATGTAATTAGTAGTTTATAACATTTGCACAGCTCCTTCTAGTTACTTGCTTAGTAGCTTCCGAGTTCTTACCCTTGCTATGGGCTGGAACCTATTATTATTTTCAGAATCGCATGTATAAAAATGTATAATGAACTAATCATCTAAAACATGGTTTTAATTTCTGCCAATCAGGTACTTGGGCAATTTCAGTTTATTTTTGCCTTCACTATCTTAAAGAATTCACTTTTAATAGCATGTGATTAGATGTTAGAGGTTTTTTTTTAATCCTAATATCTATCTAATCAAGTACTTGTAAAAAGATGGTTCATTTCCAAATTCGCTATCTCAACAAAGTCACCTTAATATAAGGGAATTTTAGTGCTATTGAACTAATCAGCCAAGCCACCATTGAACAATTGATCATTTACATTTACTTAGACAATCATTGATGCATATTGACTTCCCTTTCCTAATCATAA
The DNA here is from genome assembly GCF_000816755.2 of Arachis ipaensis. Classification (NCBI taxonomy): domain Eukaryota; kingdom Viridiplantae; phylum Streptophyta; class Magnoliopsida; order Fabales; family Fabaceae; genus Arachis; species Arachis ipaensis. Next base: position 8,515,390 of record NC_029790.2, on the reverse strand, counting down.
AATCTACTACTAGATTTTGAGTCAAAGAAAACCTAATCAAGCTAACCCTGTTAGAAGTATACAATCCAATAAGATATAGAAAATGCACAGGCTAGGCCTGTGTGCGAAGTTTCCTAATCAACCATTTCTTTCTTAACTTGATATCCAAAGCAAGAAATATTTTGGCTTTTCTTTCATCTTCTAGGAAATCACAAGCATCCAGAACCAGATCTTCATCCATATCAGGCAATGCTTGCACTGCATGTATGACAGTCTCTATTGATACAGGGTTCTCATCATTCTTCTCTGTAGACAAAGAAGACACTGCAGTTGCCATCTCACGGAGAGCAACAGCCATGCCATGTTCTTCATTTCTTGAGTGTTTAGGATTAGGAGCACCGGAAAACTTCTCTAACTGTCGCTTTTGTTTCTGATCCGAATGAGCTACCTCCTTTACAACACCAAGTTGTTCTTCACTGGGATTGGAAGTAATTGAAGAATGACTAGCTGTGGATGCGTAGTCACTATCAATCTTAACTTCAACTATGTTTTGATGCTCAATATCTTGAAGGAGAGTAGATTTTTTCTCCTCAAATTTAGGATTACATATGATACACAAATCTTTATAATATGGCAAAGGCCGGGTCATAAACTGCCTTGCATCTGGATGTACCTGCATGTAATGCTTTCGAACTTGTTAAACCATAAACAAGAAGACTAAGAAATCATCTGCATTGACACTCAACAATAAAGGAAAATCAAGTGACTAAGAAGATAATGTTGTCTTTGACTATCCCAGTATCCCCTAATAATCCCTTGCACAATAACCTTGCTCCTTTCAACTATAAGCAGCACCAAAGGATGAAAAAGAAACCTAACTAGGAATAATAAAAAAAAAAAAAAAAAAACTCCAAAGATCCCAATTTCCATCTTTCTGTTCTTCTCCATTTTGCACCTATATTAGTATATTACCAACCAAACCCTTAAGATTTGCAGAATTTACCAAGTTGTTTCCCTGTTTTAGCTCAAAGGGGAAGGCTGGCATCCTGGTACTAAATTAATTAAAGAAGAGCATGACAAAGAGGTACGATTTATGTTCTTGACAACTAGTTTCAGTAAGCCTTCATTCTTCGTTTCACAAATGGATATACTCATTGGCTGGATAAGCAATTGACCTTTCATGTATACAAGTCCAAAGAGGTACGATTTCCTAGCAGATTTTGTATGCAAGTACATACCTTAATACAATTTTGCCAAGCAGAATCATCGGCAGTAACCATCTGGCGCGATTCATCCCAGACAAACGCGTCCAAATCAAGAAGATTTTTAATTAAATTATACTGCCTTCTCAGAGTTTTGTATCGATTTTTAAGATGTTCCAAACTATAGTCAAAACCAAATTTTTCGTTGAAAGACAAAATCATCTCCATCCATGCTTGTCTGCTAAAGACTCCATCAGGCCGATTTCCTTTGTCCACGTGGGCAAGCATTTGATTGATGAAGTAACGATCCATTGGTGGCTGCCAATAAGTCCGGGTACGGGTAGAAAATGGGATCGCTGTTTCGTTCACCACCCTCTGCTCCGAATCATCATTTTCAGTTTCCAAGGTAGATATTCCAAAATCTTCATCAACCATTATATCATGAAGAACCTCATGAACATCCTCTCCTATATTCTTATCTAAGTGTATGAATGTCTCATTTTCGCCTGAATAAGATGACCCACCCGGTGCATTGTCACCTATGAATTCATACACATTACTATTAGATATTGAAAGTTTGAAACATAGACCTTCAAAGCATCAAGCATAGTGTAAATTAATTTTCAATGAAAAGAGCTACCTTTTTCTTCTATCACTGCATTTCCATAGATAATACACAAATCCTTGAAATAAGGAATACTTTTTATTCTGTGTGACCGTGCAGCCGGATTTAACTGCCCAAATCATGCTGAAGATAAATGATTGGAAACATTTTGTTAAAATTGAAAAGATTATATTTGATTTAGGGTAAATGACAAGATTTTCATACCTTGAGATACTCATCCCAAACAGGATTATCAGCAGTGACCATACTCCGCTTCTGATCCCAGCTAAAACCCGGATTGGCTAGAAGGTTGTTGATAACTCTGTAGAGATTCCTGAGTGTTTTGTAGCGATTCTTGAGAATATCCTTTTCATATTGAAAGTTGAACTTTGCATTGAACAATGATGACATATGAATCCATGCTCGTTTGCTCGTTAAATGATCATCGAATTTAGTGCCCTGGCGAACCTGCTCTAACAAAAGATCAACGAAGTAGCGATCCATCTCAGGGGTCCAAATTGTTCTGAGGCGCTCGCTGCTATTTCGTGCTCCCAAACCCATTTTATCTTCAATGCAAGAGAATGAATTCGAAAAAATTAGTACCTTTGGAAGGGAATAAGGTTGAAGATGCTCCGTGGGAAGAATACGATACTTCCAATTCCCAATCCTATTTAGGGTTATTACTTATTACTTGATTTACTTCTCACGTGCTTTTTTTATTCTTATATTTTAAAAATTTTCTTTCGTTAAATTCTTGCAAATGATCATAATTAAATAGAGGAGTTTGCTTTAAAAGAATGGTCCTGAGTCCTGACGGTATAAATTAAGATAATAAAAGAGAAAATTTTGATTAATGTATACAAAATTTAAAAAGTAATATTTAATATGAACTTTTTATTTGTAGTATTTCTAATAATACCATTTTGTGTGTGTCTAAGTTAATAAATTGGGTTAATAGTCAAATTAGTTTGTGAAATATAAGATATTTTTTAAATTTGTTTTTCAAAGATTTTTTTAATCAAATTGGTCTCTTAAAGATTACGAATTAATCATATTTGTCCTTCAGTTACTCCACTCACAATTTTTGTCAATGATTGATGATGTGAAATATTAACTGATAGCATACATGACACATCATTAGACGTTGACTAAATATGTTTACGAAAATCTATCAATTTAGTCACTAGGTTATATTAGGAATAAAATTTTTGTAATTAAGAAAAATGACTAAATTAAAAATTTTTTATAAATATATTTAGTCAATATCTAATTAGACATATCAGGTATTATATATATTATCAATTAACGTTTTACAACATCAATTTTTAAAGAAAATTGTTAATGAAGTGATTAGAAGACAAATATAACTAATTTATAATTTTTAAATGATTAATTTAATTAAAAACATCTTTTAAAAATAAATTTAAAAAATATTTTATTTTTTAGAGACTAATTTAACTATTAATCTTTAATGAATTCATTGTATCTAAAATTTGTTAGACTCCTAAAAGAAAATATGAAATAAACTTGAAAGACAGAAAGAGGGGATAGTAACTGTTGATGCTTAAGTAGAGTCTTTTTGAAACTTGGATACTATCATTTGGTTTTATTTGGTTCATAATTTTCTTTAAGATTATAGCTTTTTTTATGATACCCGTCACCGTCATCCAATCAATTCTTTTTATTAGTCACCAAAAAAAAAAATCAATTCTTCTTATTGTTAAATTCCAATTAGTGAGCTCTTTTTTTTTTTCT
>NC_029790.2:8485704-8511841 GCF_000816755.2 Arachis ipaensis | reverse complement strand
CATTCTGATTGAATTGACGACATGATGATTGGTTAAATTTTTTTTTTTATAAAAAAGTATTGATATTTGATTTAGTGGACTAAGTGGCTGTTGGACCTTAAAGAACTTTAATAATCCAGAAGTAATTTATTTATTTTAGACTTATTGCATATAAATTTATATTGTCTTTTTTAAAATATTATTAATAATCATGAAAGACAGGTGATAAATTTTTTTTGTGTGAAAGATTATGAGTTTCATTTGTATAAAGTGTAGTACTTTTCTATTCGTGTGAGCGTATTTTTATTTGGCGGAGAAGTAGTATTATTTGAAGAAGCTAGCTATACACATTAATAAAATAACGAAATTGTGTCGAGTTAATTTTTTATAATTGCAGTTATTCTGAACGAGTTCAATTATTAATTTTGATTTACACCATATCTAGATGTAGTATTATTTGGAGAACACTATTCAATTAAACAAATATTAATCACTGAAATAAAAGGAATAATATAGTAAAATACAGAACATGGTATTTCAGCATAATGGTATCGCTGCTCAACCCATCTTTTCTAACCTAACACACAACATAGGCCATGGGTTAGACCAAGCAATGGGGGCACAACAACATAATCCAGACAATAACACATTATTAACATCACAATGAACAAAACACACACACCTGCAATGAATGGACTCAGTGAAAATTGGATGATAACTCGTAGGTTGGTTCTGCAAAATCATTCGTCTGGAACATTTCAGACATCACAATAACTAAAACTTGGTTCTACAAATTGATCAACCTCACCCAAAATCTAGTCTCATTGTCATTATCATCTAAATAGCAAAACCCAAGAGACGTAATCCAAAATTTCCCCATCGACAACAACTGATAATTTTTATTAGTCTCTTATGTAATATTACAACGATTTCAAACACAGCAATGTCAATAAATACCTTAATAACTTTTAGTTCGGCTGGAAATCGATTGAAAATAGGTCCAAATCAACTCTTCCTCAATTTCATTTCATCACTCATTCATATGAAAGAAAGACAAGTTTTAAAGTTGAACAAATTTCATTAATAGAGAGAAAATTTTCCGTAAATTCAATCTTTCTTCCTATTAATTTTAAACTCCACAAATTCATAACAGCAATTATCCACATTATATGCATAACAGATCAAACATTTATACTCTGTATGTTCCTACCCACATTGAACACCATAAACATTGCCTCGTGAAATTTGTCATCACTTCGGACCCACCGAGAAGGCACAAACCCCACTTAAACCCAATTTCGAGAGCATATCTCCACCATGGTTCTGGAGACAATACAGGACCGTAAATAGAGACATCGACACCATGTACTTATGTTGACAGTTGCCCTATGTCGTCCATTGTCTCCTGTCCAGTGTACCTCAACTCGGTCAGGACCCGATCTACACTCCTGTTTCGGCGGCGTTCTATCACTCTCTCTACTCCATCGTGCAGCGCCGTCTGCTACGAAGTCGTCTAGTCCAAGCTTTTCTATCACTCCAATCCAATTTAACTCTACATTTAAATTTGCCCAACAAGTTAATAGAAGTTTATTTGTGAACTGGCCCTCATATTTTTCATTAATTTTCCTTTGATCTTTCAAGATCTAAAAGATATTTTTTTTAGGGATAAGTAATTTTTTCGTCCCCAAGGTCTGGGGTCGAAATCAAAATCGTCCCCGACCTTTTTTTCTTATTAAAATTATCCTCAATGTTCAAAAATGCTTTAAAATCATCCTTCCCCGAATTTTTGGACCAAAATACCCATCATCATCATCATTCTTCTCTTTACTTTTCTCACCCCACCACCTCCACTGCCACCAACATTACCACCACAACCACCATCAACACCACCACCACCACAAACACTACCACCAACATCAACACCAAGAACATCAAGCAACATCAACAACATAATACCACCACCACTACCACCACCACCACCACCACAAACACCACAAACACCACCAACCAACACCAAGAACCTCAAACAATAGCAACAACACAAAACAACACCAAACCAAAAAGCAGAAACAGAAAGCAAAAAACAAGAAAGCAAGAAAGCAGATGCAGATGGCGGAGGCGGCGAGACGGCGAGGTTGCGAGGCGGAGGCGGAGGCGGCGAGGAACGGCGACGAAGACGCGGCGGTCTCCCTCCCCTGTGCGCACTCTGTTCCTGATGGCAATGTGGCGTGGTGCGGCGCGATAGACAGTGGCTGTGACAAGGCGACGATCCTGAGGTGACTGGCGCGATGGCGGCGATAGGACGCGGCTCCTCCAACGGCGGCGATCCCCTCCCCCCTTTCCCCTTCCCACTCCTTTTATAATTTTTTAATAAAGGATAATTTGGTAATAAAAAAATAAAATTGGTAAAAATGACGATTTTATAATGTTTTATAAAGTTGAGGATGATTTTAATAACAAAAAAAGGTCGAGGACGATTTTGATTTCGACCCAGATCTTGGGGACGAAAAAAGTACTTATCCATTTTTTTTATCGAAAAAAGCTCCATCTATCATGAGGTCCTAAAAGTATAAGTTAAAATTATAAATTGAAATTTTTTTTATTGTAAGTACAAAGAATTTAAATTTTTAATGTATTTATTTTATATTTATTAAATAAAAAAATTTAAAACTTTCTATTAATAATAAATTTATTATATACCTTTAAAACACATGTTAGCTAAATTTTTCTATAGAATTTAAATTTATTTATTTCCACTAGTTAGCAAGCAGAAAAGGATAGAATATGCAATTTGGGCAAACACAGAGATTTGAAGGTCGTTGATGGCAATTGAGTGTGAGAATTTTCAATTAACTTGACCTAGAATTTGGGGTTCGGATGGCAGAACATCACTTGAGTCAAATTTGCCAACTATATAGGGAATAAGCATGGTTAGCACTCAGCACTTAACAGGCCACTTTGTTACTTTATTAACCCAATTTTGAGGACTCGAATTTATTAGTATCAATCTTCGAAGTTTAGGTAATTGCTATATATTTTTTTATAGATTTAGGTATTTAGCTAATCCGTGTTGTTAGGATTCGTAATAAATTTATCATCAGTAAAATATTTTAAATATTTTCATANATGACGATGCAATTGTTTAAGTAGCGTAATTTTTTACTTCTGTCATTTGTAGAAAAGATATATACAAAAAAGTTAAATTATCCCAGAAGATCATCTAAAAGGTAAGATAAAATTACTTAATAACATAACTAATCCAAATTATTATCTTTATCTGTTAATTTGTTACCCCAAAAACAAAAAAGATGGCATATTGTTATATGGTGCTGTTTTATGGAAGGGACCCACTAAATAGAGAAGTAATAAATAGGAGGGAGGGGGTGATGAAATAATTAATTGCATTATTATTGTTACTTTGTTAGAGATTGTTGTGGTAAGTGGTAACCAAGAAAATTCAATTAGAGGAAGAAAGCAGAGCCATACATATAAAGCACTAGGCAATTTCGCATAGAATAGAATAGAGAAACCAAAATAAACTCTCTTTCTTTCTCTCTTTTTTCTTTGGCTTTGACTCGCACGGTCTTGGATCTCATCGAAGAACCCTAACCCAATCCGAAGGAAGAAACATCTTCGTTGTTGTTGCGTCGCGTATCGATCGATCCAAAAGAAACTAGCTTTGGCAGCTCCCGAACCAAAACCCCACCTTAGTCTCAGGCCATGCGACGCTGGTCATCGTTCTCTGCCATCGCCCTCTCCCGAGAGGACTCCTTTTCTTTCGCCGCCGATAATTTCTCCGCTTCTCGCTTAGCTTCCTTCTTCTGACGGTGAGAGAGAGGATTTGTGGATGTTATTGTTGGGGGTGGGTAGATTAACGTGAGAGAAAAGAGGAAGGTTTTTATAGGTTTTAATTAGGTTTACTTAATCAATTTTAAATTTTTTAAATTTTGAATTTAAAAAATTTAAAATTAATAATTAGCCGCCCCTAATATCAACCCCAGGGGTCTTCTCTGCAATGCTGCAGCTGGCGCCGCCGCCGGTAATCACCACTTATCTGATTCCTAATGTTTTTTGTTTCAATTTTCTCCCCCTTGTTTTTCAATATGATCGTCTTATTGTTTCTTATTTGTTGATTATTTTAATTTGCAATTTGATGCAGGTGTTATTGCTGCTACATTTGTGTGTCCTTTAGATGTAATCAAAACTAGGTTTCAGGTTCATGGGGTAGCGCAACTCCATAATGGACGTGTTAAAGGTATACCTAGCCCTGCTCTTCTTGGATTCGTTTTTTGTTTTATGTATTATCATTGTAATTTTAGTACGTGAAGCTATTGCAGAGAAAATAAAAAATATGATTAGAGAAACTCAATATTTTATTTATGGGTGATTTTGTCAGCAGGCAGCATCATAGTTGGTAGCTTGGAACAAATATTTCACAAGGAGGGATTGCGTGGCATGTACCGTGGGTTGTCTCCCACTGTGCTAGCTTTACTGCCAAACTGGGCTGTGAGTTCTCCCCTCTGGTCTATTAGCTGCTTATTTCTTTAGTTTTTTTTCCCTCGGTGAACTTAAGAACAAAAATAATATGTTGTTGCTTTAACATTCTTAACTTCAAAGTATGATCTAGGGTTAGACTAGATAGTAGGAGGGGTGTAGATCAGATATATGGAGTCGAAACAGTGTTAAGTATTGGCCTAGAGTCTTTTGATAGTTGTAGACATTAGAAGGCCCAAGTTATATGATATCTCTATAGTTACAATTTTTTGATCAAGCAATAAGGACGGTAGCTATCTAGGCGAAGGATTCTTCCAATGTGGTAGTTTGGGTTTGGTTAAATTTAAATTACCTGCTATTGTCAAAGCAACTTTCATATTACATTTAAAGTCAAGTTCATACAGTGTTTTGATGTCTCAAGCATCGGACGATTCTCTTTTCTAATTAGTGCAGCTTACTATTAATTTATTTCACTGGGCTACAGAAAATTTATGATTAGCCTGCCTATATTCTTTTTGGAAGCAGGATATTGTTTTATTTTATTAAGAGGGATTTATATATGTTGTATCAATTTGTAAACTTGCAGGTATATTTTACCATGTATGAACAGCTCAAGAGCCTTCTTCAGCCTGAGGGTTAGTTCACTGCTTATTACTTTTTTGTATTGAACAAGATGAGTGATTCATGGAGCTTATTTGGTCCGACTTGCACTTTTTTGGGTTTCCTATTTTTGAAGATGTACAAATTATAATAGTTTACGGTATGTACACAGATTGCCATAATCTTTCAGTTGGAGCTAATATGATGGCCGCTTCTGGTGCTGGAGCTGCAACAACAATGTTCACAAATCCACTTTGGGTTGTCAAGACTAGACTCCAAGTATGTTTCCTCAATTCGTGCTTAATTCTCTGCTGATCTATTTCATTATCCTTGCAACCTAGCACTGATAATTGGCATACTGCATGAGTTAGTTAAATGATTTAGTAATATTTGCAGTTTACACTTGATTTGAGGATAAAAAGCTCTTTTGATTAGCCTTGGCCCTCCATAACACTCGCTCTCTCTCTTGCACACACACAAATGCACGCGCACAAATATTCAAAATAATAAGAAGCTCTCTTTAATTTTTCTTGCTTTCAAAATGGGAGCGGGATGGTGTAGATTTTATTTCCTTTCTCGTATACCATTTGTACAACAGAAAATGCTACACAACCAGAAGTTTTGCCAGAAATTTACTGTCCGAATGACATTGCAATGTTATCAATGTTTAGATTAATACCATCCAATTTAATGGTGCATGCAACCATGTTAAAGTATTACCATAATAAGATATAGAACTTTCTATTATTCATTTCATATGTGTGCTCTGCATTAAAAGTTTGCTTCCCTTTTAAATGCAGACTCAGGGAATGAGATCTGGTGTTGTGCCATATAGGAGCACTCTTTCTGCATTGAGGAGAATTGCACACGAGGAGGGTATTCGAGGGCTGTACAGGTTGGTGTTGCTTGTTATGAATGCAGCAGTGTTAATTATGTATAGCATTGCAATTATTAATTTGATGAATTTTGGGGTATTCTTTATCTTCAGTGGACTTGTACCTGCGCTGGCTGGTATCAGTCATGTTGCCATCCAGTTTCCAACATACGAGAAAATAAAATGTTACTTGGCAACTCAAGGTGACACATCAATGGATAAACTTGGTGCACGTGATGTTGCAATTGCCTCATCAGTCTCCAAAATTTTTGCATCAACATTGACATATCCCCATGAGGTATGTTGCTGAGTGATTGACTTAGTTCTGCAATTTGTTGAAGATATCAATACATAAATTTTGATATTCATATTTCCAGATACTCGGTCTTGTGAATAAAATAACGAAAATGACCTTGCCGGCGATTTTTATGTGGAAAATGGTTTAGAACCCATTGTTAATGATTAAAGCACCATAGACATAGTTTTCCTTGTATTAATATTTGGAGCTTGCTGATTTCCTTTCTTTCGTTACCCAGCCTACAGAGCCATGTACCTAATAATTTGGTGTTACTAGTAGCCCAGGCTTCATGAACTCATTAGTAATTATTCTCTGGTTTGACGAAAAAGAGGTAAATAAATAAATAAATACCATGTTCTGTTTGTAGGTTGTACGTTCCAGACTGCAAGAGCAAGGGCACCATTCTGAGAAAAGGTACTCGGGTGTGATTGATTGCGTTCGGAAGGTTTTTCAGCAAGAGGGCGTACCTGGGTTTTACCGTGGGTGTGCCACCAACCTTCTGAGGACAACACCAGCTGCTGTAATCACATTCACAAGCTTTGAAATGATACATCGTTTTCTTGTTTCGGTTTTTCCGTCTGATCCGCAGCCTCAGATTTTGTGATTATTGATCACGGTGGTCGTCTATCATTCATAACAATAGATTCCAAACATAGCTAGTGAAGCTAGTAATCCATCTCTTGGTGGTGCAAATCCCATTCTTTGTGATTTTTTAGGTGTTTATGTATGGTAGAGCCCCCATACGTCCATTTGGAACCCCGGTTTCTCTCGTTAAACTTGTTCAAAGTCATTGTCTTCGTAGGGAGACCGAGGATAATATATATCAGTGATGATGTCGATAAAGATGATAATAGTGGTACACATTCTCATGGTTATTACATACATTGATGATAATAGTATAGTGGTATTATGCATCTCTTCTATGACTATCTAAAAATCTAAAATACTTGACACATTTAACAATCTTGCTCACGTCATCGCTTGACGGCTGACGCCACCTACTAGACTAGTAGTTCGCACGGTGAAATTCGAATAAGTGTTATTCTGTAATTTTTTTTCAACCATTATTTATTTGTTGTTTAGTAGTCGGCCAAGTTTCAATTCTTTTTACGAAACAAAAATTTCTCACCTAGAAAGGCCCTATATGATGGATTCATATATAAGGGTAATAAGCTTTAAGATCTTTTTTGACAAACATTCTTTACAAATATTTTATTTATTAAAAAAATCAGGCTTATTGATAGTCTTCAAGTGAGGCTAATATACGAGACTTAAACCAATATAAATTAGTCTGGCCCATTTCTATCCTAATGGAGAGTCACTTCTCATAACCAGTGATAACAAGTTGCGGGGTATAGTTGTCCCCTTACAATCATCATTCAAATTGCTACTAGAGAACGTCCAGAAATTTAAAAGGTTCTTTGAATTCGCCTCCCTGTATGTATGGTGCAATTTGATTTTTCAAGGGCTTCTCATATCGATTATCTCCTTCAGTATAGGGTTGTGGCAGTTTCCTTCTTGTTTGCATGTAATAATTTAAGCAAGAAAGATAAGTGGCTAGGTGCGATCGCATTGGACTATAACTTGTAGGCTTCCTGGATTATTCAACGCAACTTTGTGACTTTTGGCATGTTTGGATTAAAGATTGGAATGAAAATATATGGTAACATTTAAAACTTACAGGGCAGAAGCTTCCAAGCCCCAAAATATATATGCCATCATAAAGGTTATTGACTCATGAGTAATCACCGCTGGATCATAATGATTATTCTACTCTTAATCATTATCTATTATTAACCTTTTAGACAGGTTATTATTATTTTCATTTTAATTTTATTTTAATTTAAGAGCCTAGGATACTATTTGGAATGGGCCCATATAAGAGTCCAGCCCAGTACATCAGTATAACATTATAACCTCAGAATAAATCATTCTACCGAAAAAAAAAATCTCAGAATAAACCATGACTGAAAAGTGAAAACAATTAATTTAGATTGGTCGAGTAATTAATTTATTCTTTTGCTTAAACAAGTGTTAGAAATTCGGAAAAAAAAAATCCTTAAAAAACATGATTGAAAACATGATAAAAAAATAGATTCATAAAAATTAATATTTTGATATTTTATTTAGTAATAGACTAAATATATCTTATCTGTTAAATATAATTTTATATTTATATATTTTTGTGTTATTATTCCATGTCTCTAAACAAAATTAGCCTATACCATTTACTATTTATACAAGTTTTAATTAATTTAAAACAAAACTAGCGAAAACCACGATGAAGGGGGAAAAAAGTTTTCATGAGTTGAGTTGTCAGTATCAAAGGAACTTGGAATAGCAAACAAAAGAGGCTTTTATTTCCCCACAAAGAAAACGTCAAAGATCAGGGAGGTTTCATTTCCAGCTAGAGAACACGTCTCAATCTGCTTCCTTACCAAGTTTGCTATCTTTCTTACTGTAGATGGATTTTGTTTCCCCGTTACTTCACTTGACTCAATTATATTCTCTTTAAAGTAGGACATGTACCATCCCATAAAGCTCTTCTTGTTTGTCTTTTGCCTTTAGATAAAAGAGAATAATGAAATCATAAAATGGCGGGATCATTACCCCAAATTACGTTTAATTTCTTTTAGAAATGGTTATATTTCTTTTAGATGCTAATATTGTTTGAGCTTGAGCATTACTTACATAAAATTTGGCTATTTCCGTTATATATAAATATAGAAGATATGTTATTTTCAAATAAAATCAGATTAACTTAGAAGTCAATCATAAAGATTTTATGTGTATGTCTATGTAAACAAATAGAATTATGTATAAACGGGTGGAAACTCAAGTACAGTCGACGTGAAGTTGATACTTGAGAGCTATTAAATGATTTGACTCATTTGGCTAAATTTTTATCGAACGACTCTATCAACTTCACGTAAAGTCGCCTGAGTTTTCACCATAAAAAAGTAATCCCTTTTAAAATGTAAATCCAATCCAATTAGAAAAATACTTTATCACACCAGTAAAACAACGGATTAGTCATTGGCATCCGAAATTCGAAACATCCCTGGACGGCTGAATAGGACACATGGAATCGGATTCTTTTGTCAAGTTCTAAATATCAAATCCAAAAGCATGAAAGAAAATGAATAATTTTTTTCCAGCTTCTTGGAGATCAACATCCATCAATACGATGATTATTGAATATTGGTTAAATCAACATCATTAGTATATGTTTCAGGGATGATAATTGATGAGATGAGGTTGATGATAAAGACAAGCGGGTACTAGAATGTCTACCGTTCGGCGTTTCTGGTGGCATAAATACACTGTAAAAGGATCACTGGGGTGAGATCGAGTGGGGATACATAACATTTTTAATCTTAAGAGTTTCATGTTAAATAAATTATTGTAAATTTGTAATATTTAATTGTATTTACTTGTTAATTAGACTCTCTTAAAGTGTTTAGAACGGAGTTAGGATGGGAAGCACTCCTCTAATCTGCACGTATTCAATCCGCTCCAAGAATAATTTGGTAACTTCGGAGCAGTTTGAATATTCCCTGCGGATAGGGTCACCAAATTAATAATTCAGTATACTAATAATCCATAAATAATATTTGATATTATAAAATGTAAAAAGAATAAATATTGTATTCGAATAAAAATATATTTATTTTTGCATATCAGGTTGAATGAAATTAATTTAAAGAGTTTAAGATATAGTAAGATTTGAATAGAGTTAGAATCAAATTTAAAGGACAATTCACTTAAATAAATTGTTTATATATGAATTTTACTCAAATACAACTTTTAAAATAACAAGACGCAAATGCAATTTTTCACAAAACTGTAGAAATCGCTGTTGGCAGTAGCAGTTTAGAGAAGAACGTAAATTGCTACTGACAGTTGTGGTTTACGTGGAGCAGTGGCTAAACAAAAAAAGCTAAAGACAACAATGGTTTTTGTACAAGGGGGTGTGATCATAAACCGCTAAAGGCAGTAACGATTTATGTGTGGTGTATGCATATGGTGCTTGGCTATATATACCCCTCCAACGCATTGAGATAGTAGTGGAGTGCTATTTTTCACAAACGGATGGTGAAGAGAGTTTTCTAACTCTACTGCATTGCTCTGATAAAATTTACGGATAAAGAACCGCTAAACTTTTTTATCCGGTCGTTGAGTACGTTGGCAGATATAAAAAACAGCATATTACAGAAGTTGGAGATGTGTGGGACAAAGTGGGTAAAGAAGTTGTTCTACAAGATTTCTATTGCCATTGTGTCAACCAATGTGAAGTATGAGACGTTTGTGATAGGGTCCGATGAAGATATGCAGGTCTTGTTTCACTGTGTGCGAAGTTTTCCTGAGATTAGAATACCCGAGTTGTTTGCCAAATTGGAAGATGGCGTCGACAGTTCTAGGGTATCAGTGCCGAATCCTTAGTCGACGATGATGGGGTGCCTCAACGTCGATGCCTGTGGTAGCACCTGCTTGTCTGATCCCTGATCCTCCATGTGTTGCAGTTGGTACTGCTACTGTGTCTCGTGGTGTTCCTGATTTTGCAGTTGAGACTAGATCGGATCGAGTTGAAAATGCGATGCAAGACGATGATTCGAAAAATGAGCTGGTCGTCATTGTTGGGGACAGTAATGATGGTATTCCGAACAATCCACATATACCCCATGGGCCATCGGGTTTTGGCACACAACAATATCCTCCACACTTGTCAACCTTGAACTTGGAAGCCATATGCCAACAGCCGGATGTCGATACAACCTTTGGAGCTCAGGGTCTGCATGATGCAACCATTCTAACGGAATTTTCAGATTGGCCAATCTTTTCAGAGTAAGGAGAAAGCTGTGCTGAGCGTAAAGGATTACAGCATCCGGCATGGAGTTGAGTACAAAGTGATGGAGTCAGACCATCTTAAATACCACGAAAAATGCAAGGAGTTTGGGAAAGGGTGCACGTGGATGATATTGTCCATGTCTTATATGCTACAACATACTACACTCTATATTCCAAGGTCTAATACTAAATTATAAATATTAATTTATATATTCTATTTTTCATATTCTACATCTACATGACAGAGCTCAATGGCGTTGTTTGATTCATGTAGCCGACCTCACCTAGTTGTTGTTGTTGTTGTATTAATCTATGTATTCTATTTTCCATACCCTATATTCTAGATCCTAAATTTCAAAGTCTAGTACTCAACTATAAAGGTTAAATTATAACTTCTAGCTTTTATACCCTACATACTATTATTCTATTTTACAAATTCTAATACTCAGAAAAAAAAAAAAGCTAACCTCGTCGACAATGACATTGGCAATGTGGACAACGCCATTCAGTCGATATAAGCTCTATTCGTCTGCCATGATGTCCAAGAGAAGGTCAGCACTGAGAAAATTCGGATCTGCTCCCAAAATTCTCCTCCCTCTCCATAACAATATTCAAACTCCACACCAAATGAAGAATCTGCAGTTAGCTTTCGTGGTTTTATACACCCTTTCAACGTAAACCGCGACTACCTCTAACAGTTTATGTACACACACAACAATACATAAACTGCTACTGCTTGTAGCGGTTTATGACCAAGCTCATTTGTATAGAAATCGCTGTTGTCTATAGCGGTTTCTGCTAGCCCATTGTTTCACGTAAATCGTGGCTGTCAATAGCAGTTTACGTATTCTTCTAAACTGCTACCGTAACAGTTTCTATAGTTTTGTAAAAAATTGCATTTGCGTCTTATTGTTTGGAAAGTTATATTTGAGTAAAATTAATCTCTAATTATTTTATTTAATTGAATTGCCCTAATTTAAACCCTACATATTTTGATGAAAATGGTTAACAACAAAAAAAAATTAATCAAAAATAACTAAAATTTGCCTTATTTAATAAATATTAAATAAAATAAATTCTAACGATTTTTGTTTGTTTTTCTAGTATTACCAATATTTTGACCTATCTATTGGCTATTGCCCCTCCTAAACAGAAGGAAAGCAGGAGAATACAATGTTTTAGTTTCATTACCTTCAACCTTATCATTATTTGGTCGGTCCAAAATGCCTAACTCCATCAATGGAAGCGGGAGTGCTATACTTTCATTATTCTTTTTGGAATGCTGGGCATCGTGCCTCTTTAGAAATGGCATGTTATAAGAGGATATATGGACCATTTTTATTTCAACACTAATATTCCATTACTTCATCATACCATGACCCTGGCCCTTTACTTTTTTATTTTCCTATCTTCCCTTTTAGAGAGTTTAATTAAACCCACGCCTATTGCTGTACATTTTTTAATTTCATTTTTCATC
This sequence comes from Arachis ipaensis, assembly GCF_000816755.2. Classification (NCBI taxonomy): domain Eukaryota; kingdom Viridiplantae; phylum Streptophyta; class Magnoliopsida; order Fabales; family Fabaceae; genus Arachis; species Arachis ipaensis. The sequence goes on along the minus strand of NC_029790.2, from coordinate 8,499,271 downwards.
CACTAATTATTCCTAAAGGAAGTAATGAAGGAAAAGCGTACCCTTGTTCCCTTATGTTTATTACATAATTAATTTATGTCTGGTGTAATTTTAAATTCTTGTATAGTATATATGTTTTGCTTTCCCTAATTAATAAACTCATATGATGATGAAAGCTTCTACTTTGACAGCAAAAATGGGCTATAATGGTGACTCTTTTACGTTGTTGTTTTTAGGATCCTTCTTACCAAAGCCAAAGTTATCCTCCGATATTAAAGTCACCGCTATGATGAATACAGTAAGTGACAATCTTCTTTTAGTTTGGGGTCATCGAATATAGATAGTGGCCAAAAGTGTTCACCTGCATTTCATAAAGGTGCATACTATATGGTAAAAAAATAATAGTAAAGAAACAAAAAATCATCTTTATAAATAGTTAAATTTTTTTTTTAAAATATATCTGTTCGGGACTTTGGGTGCCGGACGGGTAGGAAATGCTCCTTAGGTGAGAAGGTGGGAATTGATTAGGACCTGAGTCTGGTGAGCGGAACGCACGGACAGACGACCTCCTGAATTGTGACGTGAGGGGGGAGCCACCTGCAATAACATTCCGACGCCTAAGTCAGAAATGGTGCAGATGGTGGTAAAAGAGTAAAAGAGGTAGTGACGTACCTTGGAGAAGGGGTAGGACCCTCCCCATATATACCCTATCAGTAGGGTGGGTCCCACAGAAGAGATCTCCTTCCTGAAAGCTTCCTCAGCCAGCTGTGGCTGCCAGGAGGTAGGTTTCCGCACGCGATCCGGACGCGGGGTCCACTTAGTCGGTTGGCCGGGTCAGATTGGACAATGACTCAGCCGAACCGGGCCAGAACAATATCATTTTATTTTTATTAATTTTTTTAAATAATTTATACATACTATTCTTCATTCTTTTCACACAAGCACTTCTTAGTTATCCTTTTATAAAAGAAGAATAACATTTTGGGGTAGATTCTTTTGTTCAGCTTTATACTCATAAGTATTGGAATGAACAGAGTACAAGAGTTTCCATTAAATTCCTTATAAATTTTGTTAAACTTTTTTATATATAAAAAAAGGGATGAAAGATAAGAAGAGGAAGAATAAGATGTCAACCACATCCGCACACTATTTGTCCTCTTTCAACACAATCAAGAAAGAACTCAATCATGGGAGCCAACTTTTTTAATTAGTATTAATCAACTTTATTTTAATCCTAAATTTTAAATTTCAATTTTGAGTCTTAAATCGTCCAAAAAATAAGATTAATTTACAATAAAAAATTAACTCTCTATACTTATTCGGTGAAAAAAGAATCTTAGTATCAAAATTATATTTAACAATATCCATTTATTCATTAATTAAATCTTTTGTATTTTAAGTATTTAAATGGTTAATATTTGAATACTATACGCTAATTCATTTATTTCATCAATAAATTTTTTTTTTTTACCAAAGATAAGAGACTCGAACCCGCAACATCTTAAATGAGTATGGAGACTATGCCATTTGAGCTATAACTCATTGGCATTTCATCAATAATCTTGCATTATGAAAAAGAAAAGAAAGCATATATATATATATATATATAAAGATGAAGCAGGGGAACAACAAAACTGAAATTGGATATAATAAATGGTGCAAAGAGGGAGTATAATTGTTTTGCATAAATAAGATGATGAGAAGAGGAAGAGAGGGCATGTGCTTCAGTTGAGTGATGTAGCTGGCCATCTACAGAGTTGACAGCATGAACATGCACCAGAAAGTGATGGGAACCTCACAATGCAAAGAGAACTACTCATGAATACAATCATATTTTATGGGTAGCAGCTGGGCTCACTTAACATGTGAAACTCATAAAGAAAAAGTGCTAGTACTAATAAACACATACCTTTAATAACCTTTCAATAATTATATATCTGTAACTCTAAACTTTATTTGCTTACATTAATTTCTAAAATTATGGATCAAAATTAATACCTTTTCTTTTTGAACCATTAACCACTTTAATTTGCAGGTCCCATATGTATAATTAGTCTACGTTTCTACTATGCATTTTTTGGATTGGACCTATAATTAGAGGGGAAGAAAATAAAACCTAAGGTTAGTTGCGATCTGATTTATATCTAAACTCTAAACATACAGTAGCTTTTTGGCCTTTCGCTGTGAATGATTATTTCTTTTAAACTGTATTTATGACTTGCTAATTGTTTATTAGTGTTAGTGTTAGTGTAGGTAGATTTTGATCAAGCAAAAAAGATTGTTAGTGTTTGATCATTCTTTGAAGAGTAAGATATTTTATCTTTAATGCTCTTCCTAATTTCATTTTCTTTGCTTTTGATGCTAACTTGAGAGCAAATAGTTTCTCCAAAATTGTTTCAATGTAGTTCTATTCTTCAATCTAAAAAAAATGTTAAAAACAATTATTCTAAAAAAATCAAGATCAATCTAAAAATAAGTTTACTCTTTAAACCAAAGTTTGAGTTAAAATAATAATAAAAAAGAAAACTGCTAAAAAAATCTACCATCTATAAAATCTTAATTTAATGGAACTAAATTAGTTAAAATCAGTATTTTAATTTTAAAAATGATAATGAGAATTTAATTTTGAACCACATGATGTTTTTTAATTATATAATGGTACATGATGAGATATTTGCATATAATTTTTTTTATTTTTTATGGTGTATGAAAATTAAATTTTAAATAATTACAAAATCTTTTTACATTTGTCTTTTTTATTTTGAGAAAATTATAGTTGAAGGCTTTCGCAATTCACATGGTAACGGATTTGTCACGCGCTTACGTAGGAGGGTGTGAGAGTGAGAGTGTGTACGAATTGTAAGTGGATAGAGCGGGTGGCGTGTTAGTTGACTGAGCTGCAGGTTGCCGGTTGCCGGCAGCCGGCGCGTGACGTGGACAAATAATTGGTTTGAATGGGCTAAGTGGGCCATTACATGGACGCTCTCGTGGGCCTTCCCGAACCTACTTGCTTTGGTTCCGAACTTCCAATTTGAAAATTTTGAACGTTACGCTCATGTCATGCTTTTTCTAAGTTTTGTGCGTGCCTCCACGTCCGTCCACCATGCTGCTTCAATTTACAAACTATTAAACTATACTATTTTCTCATTATGAAATTATTATTAAATATAAAAAAGTAAACTGATAACACAGCTAGTGTGTGTTTAAAGAATATTGCATTGTGAGATTAAAATATTTTTGTCTAATGTGAATGTTTTTATCCTTTTTCATTTTAAAATTGGTTAAAATTTATTAATTAGCTAGATACAACTTATTGTTAATGTAGTCACCAAAAAAACCTTATTGCTTAATGTAGTCTTAGCTTGTATATAAATACCTTTTGTCTATAAAAATTAAATAATGTTAGATTACTATAATTAATAGCTTAATCATTACCTCATTTTTTCTGGACTTCTTTTTCTATTTCTATTTTCGTATTCTTATATTTCACAATAGGAGTCTAATTTTGGTTTCATCTCATTGATGTTCTGTTTGCTATAACTATTTTAAATTTTATGAACAAATTTACCAAACACCACTTTTATATTCTACTTATTAAGTGCAATCTTTTTCTTCATTTTATCAAATAACAATCCAAACTTTTCAAGAGCTTTTTTGGAAAAGTCTAAAGAAGTCGATCATGATTAAGTGAAAAAAATATATTTATATGATTATTAAATTATTAAATATTTATATAAACAAAAAAATAATTACCTCAGCTAACATGAAACAATAATAATATAACTTTTCACATCCTAATTTATAATATTCTAATTACTAGTGATCCAATAAAGAGGTTCTAACATGAATCGATTTGGAGACTATATTCTATAAATACTTCGTTACTTTAGGTATTTCATCACTCAATTTTCGCTTAAACCTACTGTTTAAATTTTTACTGACCTAAACATCGAAATGAATGCACTTTATACTTATTTATCTTTTTTTTTTATTAAAAATAATAAAATTTGAACTCGCAACCTTTAAATGAATATGAAGAGATTATGCCTTTTACTGACCTAAACATCGAAATGAATGCACTTTATGCTTATTTATTGCCACATTTGCCACCTCCAACCTTTTTTTTTTTTACTAAAAATAGAAAGATTCGAACCCACAACCTCACCTCTAAATGAGTATGAAGAGACTATGTCATTTGAGTTATAGTTCATTGGCCACCTCCAACCTCTTTCACTAAGTCAATTTACACATTATCCATTTAAGGTATATATATTTGGGAACAATAATCGTATTATTACAGAAAAAAAATGGTTTAAAATATTTTTGCTACATTTCCAACAAAAAGTCCATACAAAACACATTTTCCTTCGTAAATCATCTACGGCTTAAGTGACGAGTAAAGCGTGTGCAATAGATTTAATTGACTTGGAGGAGAAGGACATAAACAATTGATGATCAGTTGTTACACTGCACTTTGCTATATATGGTTGTTTTAATTTCATCATTAAAATAGTAATTTGAAGGCTGTGGAGGGTAACTGTTTTCCAACAACCATTTCACTAACCGAAAGAGAAGGTTTACCAAATAGTGTGGTTGCATGGCCCATTCCTTTCTAATAAGTTACTGCTAAATGGGATTATTTGATTACAATATACGATGTGAAACTCAGTGAATGCTTGCTTTTCAACCTTTCTAACCTGCTTAAGCCAATGTTGGTACGTGTCTACAGTCTATATATTAGTTTATGTGCTTCCTTCACTTTGAAACTAAACCGCATTTTCATCCATTGGGTCAACATGCATCTTATTATGAGAATTACACACATCAATTGTGCCTTCTAGTTCAATTAAAATAAAATAAAATAAAATATTATACCTCCTAACCACAAAATAATACATAATTAATACTTTTTGTTAATATTACTAACCATAACTATTTGGAAAGTGAATATTTTAGTGATATATCAAAAGGTACATACACACATGTGAAAATATTTTGTGCATACACTATCATCTAATTACAATCCATAATAATTTTGAGAATACCAAATATATATATAAAGTATCCTTTAAAAATACATAAATAAAGCTTTTATTTTCTTAAAAAATAATCATGCATTATTATAAAAAAGATGGATGCATGATGTGGCCCTCAAAACCTTAATTAACAGGGGCAAGCTCATTGTTTAATTTGCTCTTTGGGATTAAATACCCAACGCCAAAAGGTGCCTAAACAGAGAGGGCACTTTTGATCATTTGAGTCTTAAGTCTTAACCAAAAAGACCATAAGTACCAGCATTAAGCTTGCAAAACCATCATAACAATCATATTATTCTAAATTAACACTAGAGAAAACCCATTATCAACTTGAAATTCCAGCGCTAGATGGACCTACTAAGTTCCCTCTATAATTTGAATCAAGTGAGCAAAATGATACAAAGCTAAGTTGGGCTCGACCAAACCAAACGCGCTATTGTAATGTGTGGATGAGCATTAACGAAGCAGACAAATCCAACCACCTTCTACTTCTCTATAGCATACTTTTCTTTTATTTTAGGTTCTAAGAATAATTTTTTCGAACCCCAAAAGGGAGAGGTTTTTGTTCCGCTAAGTTAGGCAAAGAGATGGAACTTCTTTTCTTTTCTTTTCTTTTCTTTTCTTTTCTCTCCTCTTCGATTATTTTATTATTTTTTTACTTTTCTTTCTAATTAGAAGGTAGCAATAGCACATTCTACAGAGAGAGGATCATTTAAATGGTATGGCATGATATTAGTGACTCTCATCATGTCATGATCCTTAAATTATACACTTATATAATTTGTTTAAGAATAAAAGGTTACTTGGACAACTAATATATAACCTACCTAGTATTATAGCTAGGGTGATGCCTAGCCAAAGCGCATTGTTTATTTTACATGAAACATTAAAATCCTCCACTTTTAAATTGAAATACTTAAATTGGAAACTTGGAATAAAAGAGAAGAAAATAACTCGTGTGTGGGAATGTGGCATTGGCCATATAAGCCTTTCTTTCATGTGCCAAAGTCGGTTCTTCATAGAGTTGGTGGGGTGGATGAGGACAGGTTCAATTGGTTCATGAGTCTCAATGAAACAATAAAAACGGATAACATAAACATAATAATCTAAACTCAAAGCATGGTCATTAAGATTGATGGTTGGCCACTTTAAGATAATCACCAAAATCACATTGTAAATGCTAGTATGTACTAATAGCTAGTATCGATCATCTTCAATTTATGAGCTAAACTAGAGCAAGGTTAAAATTCATAATTTCATATTAGTTTCACAGTCGTATTTTGTTGACAAATATGTTAAATCAATTTAAATAGCACAATTTAAATTTTTATATAATAAATATATTAGGAATTTTATATTTTTAGCTTCTTAGATATGAAAAATATTAGGTAACTAATATTTTTTTTAGGGCAAATGACTTGGTTAAACCAAGTACATTTGAAAATGTCCTGAATGTCCCAAATGGAAATTTGCAACGTCAAAGTCTCAATGTTGATTTCTATATAAATCGAATTTACTCAATTCGATTTAGCCAAACACAAAGTAAATCGAATTTAAATGATTCGAATTACGTTAGAGAACAATTTGAATGCAAATCGAATCAAATCAATTCGATTTAAGTAACCCTATAAATCGAATTGACTGAATTCGATTTCAGAAACCGCATAAATCGAATTAACTGAATTCGATTTACCCATCGGAATCAAAACCAACGTAAATCGAAACCACTTGTTTCGATTTAGGACTTTTGTAAATCGAACTCACTTGCTTCAATTTACATGCAATTGGAACGAGTATAGTTCGAATCAAGTTGATTCGATTTACATGCTTCTTCGCTATTTAAACAAATCGAAGTTACTTGATTCGAACTCAGAAACTCATACCCCACTCCCAACCCCACCACCTAGTTCCCAGATTCTCTGGAAAGCAACCCGGTTTGGACCAACTCTGCATGCATGGAGGACGACCCGAATCGTCTATATCGACTTGATGGAGTCGCGCATATCACTGGAGTCGTCCACCTTGAGGTTAGTGTTTTTTAATATTTAATTTTTTTAAATAAATTAGTCGTCAGTTAGAACTGTTAGTGTGCGATTTTTAAAATAAATCCGGAAACAGATATTTGAATTCAGTTCATGTCAGTCTTAGTGAGTCATTAACTATAGAATAGGGTTAGGTGTAGAGTAATGAACAGGGTTAACTGCTGTTTTTGATGATTGTTGATAAAAATAACATGTTTTTATCTCATATTAGTAACTGTTTTGTTAATACAAAAAATTGGATCGTGATTAATGTAGTGGTTAGCGTTTCTATCTATAAAGGATTGGTTGGGATTCATTGAGAGGTTTTTCTTTGACAAATGTGAGAAGTTATGTTCTATTGTTATGCAGCCCCATCGATGCATCAGTAGCATGAGACGACAGCATGATATGAGGTTGATGATAAGATCGTTCCTTACTTGTAGATGGCTAGTTTGTACCATCTTGCAAGATTGAACGAGAGTTGGTTTAGGTTGGACGAGCCGTTGGTCAGCGCCTTCGTAGATAGATGGCGCCCTGAGACGCATACATTCCACATGCCGTTTGGAGAGTGCACTATAACCCTACAGGATGTAGCATACCACCTTGGTCTCCCGATCGACGGTCAGTATGTTAGCGGCTGCCTCACAGACTTTCCGCGATTTATAGCGGGCAGCCAACCACCATGGGTGTGGTTTGAGGAGCTGCTCGGGGTGTTGCCTCCTGCGAACTGCATCGACAAGTTCACAGTGAAGTGCATACGGTTTGAGGAGCGTTTAGTGATCTTGGTGCGCAGAAATCATGACGGTTCCATTCCTTGGTAATGGCGCTGAAAACTTTATACGCACGTTCATAATCTTAATTCTTTGTCACAACTTCGCACAACTGACCAGCAAGTGCACTGGGTCGTCCAAGTAATAAACCTTACGTGAGTAAGGGTCGATCCCGCGGAGATTGTCGGCTTGAAGCAAGCTATGGTCACCTTGTAAATCTCAGTCAGGCGGATTCAAATGTATTAAGAGATTATAGTGTACTAAAAGATAATTAAAATAGGATAGAGATACTTATGTAATTCATTGGTGAGAGTTTCAGATAAGCGCATAGAGATGCTTTCGTTCCTCTGAACCTCTGCTTTCCTGCTGTCTTCATCCAATCATTCCTACTCCTTTCCATGGCAAGCTTTATGTAGGGCATCACCGTTGTCAATGGCTACATCCCATCCTCTCTGTGAAAATGGTCCAATGCGCTGTCACTGCATAGCTAATCATCTGTCGGTTCTCGGTCATACTGGAATAGGATTTACTATCCTTTTGCGTCTATCACTACGCCCAGCACTCGCGAGTTTGAAGCTCGTCACAGCCATCCCTTCCCAGATCCTACTCGGAATACCACAGACAAGGTTTAGACTTTCCGGATCTCAAGAATGGCCATCCATGGGTTCTAACTTATACCACGAAGACTCTAATATCTCGAACTTGGTCCTCTGTATTAGATATCTAAGAGATACTCATTCTAGCTTGTTTGCATGTAGAACGGGAGTGTTTGTCAGGCACGCATTCATAGGTGAGAATGATGATGAGCGTCACATAATCATTACATTCATCATGTTCTTGGGTGTGAATGGATATCTTAGAGAAGGAATAAGCTTGAATTGAATAGAAAAACAGTAGTACTTTGTATTAATTCATGAGGAACAGCAGAGCTCCACACCTTAATCTATGGTGTGTGGAAACTCTACCGTTTGAAAATACATAAGTGATAATGGTCCAGGCATGGCCGAATGGCCAACCCCCATGAAAGTCTAAGATAGCATAAAACTAATCAAAGATCCCCCTTACAAAGATAGTAAAAAGTCCTATTTATACTAAACTAGTTACTAGGGTTTACAGAAATGAGTAAATGATGCAGAATTCCACTTCCGGGGCTTACTTGGTGTGTGTTTGGGCTGAGCATTGAGCTTTACACGTGTAGAGGTCTTTCTTGGATTTGAACACCAGTTTGTAACCTGTTTCTGGCGTTTAACTCCACTTTGCAACCTGTTTCTGGCGTTTGACTCCAGAATGCAGAACGCCAGTTTACGTCATCTATCCTTAATCAAAGTATGGACTATTATATATTGCTGGAAAGCCCTGGATGTCTACTTTCTAACGCAATTAAGAGTGTACCATTTAGAGTTCTTTAGCTCCAGAAAATCCACTTTGAGTACAGGGATGTCAGAATCCAACAGCATCTGCAGTCCTTCTTCAACCTCTGAATCTGATTTTTGCTCAAGTCCCTCAATTTCAGCCAGAAAATACCTGAAATCACAGAAAAACACACAAACTCATAGTAAAGTCCAGAAATATGAATTTTAATTAAAAACTAATAAAAATATACTAAAAACTAACTAAATCATACTGAAAACTATGTAAAAACAATGCCAAAAAGCGTATAAATTATCCGCTCATCACAATACCAAACTTAAATTGTTGCTTGTCCCCAAGCAACTGAAAATCAAATAGGATAAAAAGAAGAGAATATACTATAGATTCCAAAATATCAATGAAACTTAGCTCCAATCAAATGAGCGGGACTTGTAGCTTTTTGCCTCTTGAATAGTTTTGGCATCTCGTTTTATCCATTGAGGTTCAGAATGATTGGCATCTATAGGAACTTAGAATTTAGATAGTGTTATTGATTCTCCTAGTTCAGTATGTTGATTCTTGAACACAGCTACTTTATGAGTCTTGGCCGTGGCCCTAAGCACTTTGTTTTCCAGTATTACCACCGGATACATAAATGCCACAGACACATAACTGGGTGAACCTTTTCAGATTGTGACTCAGCTTTGCTAAAGTCCCCAATTAGAGGTGTCCAGGGTTCTTAAACACACTCTTTTTTTTCTTTGGACCTTGACTTTAACCGCTCAGTCTCAAGTTTTCACTTGCACCTTCACGCCACAAGCACATGGTTAGGGACAGCTTGGTTTAGCCGCTTAAGCCAGGATTTTATTCCTTTAGGCCCTCCTATCCACTGATGCTCAAAACCTTGGATCTTTTTTATTACCCTTACCTTTTGGTTTTAAGGGCTATTGGCTTTTTGCTCTTGCCTTTTGGTTTTAAGAGCTTTTGGCTTTTTCTGCTTGCTTTTTCTTTTTCTATTTTTTTGCCATTTTTTTTCTCTCTTTTTTTTTCTGCAAGCTTTTGTATTCACTGCTTTTTCTTGCTTCAAGAATCATTTTTATGATTTTTCAAATTATCAAATAACATTTCTCCTTTTCATCATTCTTTCAAGAGCCAACATATTTAACATTCATAAACAACAACTTCAAAAGACATATGCATTGTTCAAGCATACATTCAGAAAATAAAAAGTATTGCCACCACATCAAAATAATTGAACTAGTTTCAAGGATGAATTCGAAACCATGTACTTCTTGTTCTTTTGTAATTAAAACATTTTTCATTCAAGAGAGGTGATGGATTCATATTCATAACTTTAAGGCATAGACACTTAGACACTAGTGATCATGTAATAAGACACAAACATAATTAAACATGAAGCATGGAAGCCGAAAACAGAAAATAAATAGACAAGGAGATTAAGGAATGAGTCCACCTTAGTGAGGGTGGCGTCTTCCTCTTCTTGAAGAACCAATGATGCTCTTGAGCTCCTCTATGTCTCTTCCTTGTCTTTCTTGCTCCTCCCTCATAGCTCTTTGATCTTCTCTAATTTCATGGAGGATGATGGAGTGCTCTTGGTGCTCCACCCTTAGTTGTCCCATGTTGGAACTTAATTCTCCTAGAGAAGTGTTGATTTGTTCCCAATAGTTTTGTGGAGGGAAGTGCATCCCTTGAGGCATCTCAAGGATTTCATGGTGAGGAATCTCCTCATGCTCATGTTGAGGTCCATGATCTCTTGTTTGCTCCATCCTTTTCTTAGTGATGGGCTTATCCTCTTCAATGAGGATGTCTCTAGCCTTAGGTGCCATAAATGGTTATGGAAAAAAAAAGCAATGCTTTTACCACACCAAACTTAGAAGGTTTGCTCGTCCCCGAGCAAAATAAGAAAGAAGTGAGTAGAAGAAGAAGAAAATGGAGGAGATGGAGGTGTGGGACTGGTTCGGTCAAGGGGGTTTTAGGTGGTTATGAAGTGTGAAAAGGAAGGAGTGATGGTTTGAATTTGAGTGGGTGGGTGTAGGTGGGTTGTATGATGGTTTTGGAGGAGTAATAGGGGTGATTGGTGAAGGGTATTTGTGGAAAAGAGTTATGAAAAGGTGTGAAGAGGAGAAAAGAAGATGTGGGGATCCTGTGGGGTTCACAGATCAAGTGGGGTCAAGGACTTAACATCCCTGCTCCAATTAGGTGTGTAAAACGCCCTTGCTGTGCAATCCTGGCGTTTAACGCCAGACTGCTGCCTGTTTCTGGCGTTAAACGCCCAAATGTAGCTTGTTTCTGGCGTTTAACGCCAGGTAAATGCTTGTTTCTGGCGTTAAACGCCAGCTTGGTGCCTGTTTCTGGCGTTTAAACGCCAGACTGCTTTCCTCCAGGGTGTGCTATTTTCAATGCTATTTTTCATTCTGTTTTTTATTTTTCAGTAGTTTTTATGACTTCACATGATCATCAACCTAATAAAACACAAAATAACAAAAAGAAAATAAAATAGATATGATTAAATAACATTGGGTTACCTCCCAATAAGCGCTTCTTTAATGTCAATAGCTTGACAGTGAACTCTCATGGAGCCTCACAGATATTCAGAGCATTGTTGGGACCTCCCAACACCAAACTTAGAGTTTGACTGTGGGGGCCTTGGTTAACTCTGTAGTGAGAGAAGCTTTTCATGCTTCCTCTCCATGGTTACAGAAGGAGATCCTTGAGTCTTAAACACAAGGTTGTCCTCATTCAGTTGAAGGACTAATTCTCCTTTGTCCACATCAATCACAGCTCTTGCTGTGGCTAGGAAGGATCTTCCAAGGATGATGGATTCATCCTCATCCTTCCCAGTATCCAGGATTATGAAATCAACAGGGATGTTAAGGCCTTCAACCTTTACTAGCACGTCCTCTACTTGTCCATAAGCTTGTTTTCTGGAGTTGTCTGCCATTTCTAATGAGATTCTGGCAGCTTGCACCTCAAAGATTCCCAGTTTCTCCATTACAGAGAGTGGCATGAGGTTTATCCCTGATCCAAGGTCACATAGAGCCTTCTCAAAGGCCATGGTGCCTATGGTACAAGGTATTAAGAACTTTCCAGGATCATGTTTCTTCTGAGGTAATCTCAGTTGATCCAGATCACTTAGTTCATTGATGAGCAAGGGAGGTTCATCTTCCCAAGTCTCATTACCAAATAATTTGGCATTCAGCTTCATGATTGCACCAAGGTACTTGGCAACTTGCTCTTCAGTAGCATCCTCATTCTCTTCAGAAGAAGAATACTCATCAGAGCTCATGAAGGGTAGAAGGAGGTTCAATGGAATCTCTATGGTCTCTAGATAAGTCTCAGATTCCTTTGGTTCCTCAGAGGGAAACTCCTTGTTGATCACTGGACGTCCCAGGAGGTCTTCCTCACTGGGATTCACGTCTTCTCCCTTCCTTGTAGGTTCGGCCATGATGATTAATTCAATGGCCTTGCACTCTCTCTTTGGATTCTCTTTTGTATTGCTTGGGAGAGTACTAGGAGGGGTTTTAGTGACCCTTTTACTCAGCTGGCCCACTTGTGCCTCTAAATTTCTAATGGAGGACATTGTTTCATTCATGAAACTCAAAGTGGCCTTAGATAGATCAGAGACTATGTTTGCTAAGCTAGATGGATCCTGCTCAAAACTCTCTGTCTTTTGCTGAGTGGATGATGGAAAAGGCTTGCTATTGCTAAACCTGTTTCTTCCACCATTGTTAAAGCCTTGTTGAGGCTTTTGTTGATCCTTCCATGAGAAATTTGGATGATTCCTCCATGAGGGATTATAGGTATTTCCATAGGGTTCACCCATGTAATTCACCTCTGCTATTGCAGGGTTCTCAGGATCATAAGCTTCTTCTTCAGAAGATGCCTCTTTAGTACTGTTGGATGATTCCTTCAATCCATTCAGACTCTGAGAGATCATATTGACTTGCTGAATCAATATTTTATTCTGAGCCAATATGGCATTCAGAGTATCAATTTCAAGAACTCCCTTCCTCATAGGCGTCCCATTATTCACAGGATTCCTTTCAGAAGTGTACATAAACTGGTTATTTGCAACCATGTCAATGAGTTCTTGAGCTTCTGCAGGCATTTTCTTTAGGTGAATGGATCCACCTGCAGAATGGTCCAGTGACATCTTTGATAGCTCAGACAGACCATCATAGAATATATCCAGCATGGTCTATTCTGAAAGCATGTTAGAAGGACACTTTTTGGTCAGTTCCTTGTATCTCTCCCAAGCTTCATAGAGGGATTCACCTTCCTTTTGTCTGAAGGTTTGAACATCCACTCTAAGCTTGCTAAGCTTTTGATGAGGAAAGAACTTGGCTAAGAAAGCCGTGACCAGCTTATCCCAAGAGTTCAGGCTATCCTT
>NC_029790.2:8477251-8485255 GCF_000816755.2 Arachis ipaensis | reverse complement strand
TTCTGATGGAAGTCCATGAAACTTGCAATTCTGTTGCATCAGAAAAACTAATTGAGGTTTAAGCTCAAAATTGTTTGCTCCAATGGCAGGGATTGAGATGCTTCTTCCATGTAAATTGGAATTTGGTGCAGTAAAGTCACCAAGCGTCTTCCTTGCATTGTTATTATTTTCGGCCATGTTTTCTTCTTTTTCAAAAATTTCTGTCAGATTTTCTCCAGAGAGTTGTGCTTTGGCTTCCCTTAGCTTTCTCTTCAGAGTCCTTTCAGGTTCAGGATTAGCTTCAACAAGAATGTTCTTATCCTTTTTCCTGCTCATATGAAAAAGAAGAGAACACAAAAGAAAATATGAAATCCTCTATGTCACAGTATAGAGATTCATTTATGTGAGTATAAGAAGAGAAGAATGTAAGAAGGAGAAGAGAAAAACTCGAACAAAGAGAGAAAGATGGTGTTCGAATTTTGGGTGGAAGAGAAGTGTTAGTAGATGAATAAATAAATAGAAGGAGATGAAGGAGAAGAATTCGAAAATTAGATAAAATAAAATAAAAGTATTTTTTGTTTTTAAATTAAAAATTAAAATTAAAATAAAAAATTCGAAAATTAAGCAAGGAAAATTAAATCAAATTAAATTAAATTTAAAACAATTAGTTAATTCAAAAAGGAATTTTGAAAAAGGTGAAGGTGATTTTCGAAAATTAGAGATAGAATTAGTTAGGTAGTTTTGAAAAAGATAAGAATCAAACAAAAAGATAAGTGGTTAATTGAAAAAGATTTGAAAATCAAATTTTGAAAAAGATAAGAAGTTAAAAAAAAGATTTTGAAATCAAATTTTGAAAAAGATGTGATTGAAATTTAAAAAGATGTGATTGAAATTTAAAAAGATGTGATTGAAACAAAAAGATAGGATTGATTGAAAAAGATTTGAAAATTAAATTTTGAAAAGATAGGAAGTTAGAAAAGAAGTTAGAAAAGATTTTGAAATTAATTTGAAATTTTTGAAAATTATGAAAGAAAAATGAAAAAGATTTGATTTTTGAAAAAGATTTGAAAAAGATGGAATTTTTAAAGTGAAAATTTGATTTGACTCATAAGAAACAACTAGATTTTAAAATTTTTTGAAAAAGTCAAGTCAAATTTTCGAAAATTTATGAGATAATAAGGGAAAGATATTTTTTTGATTTTTTTTTAATTTTAAGGATGAGAGAGAAAAACATAAAAAAGACTCAATGCATGAAAATTTTGGATCAAAACATGTGATGCATGCAAGAACACTATGAATGTCAAGATGAACAGCAAGAACACTTTGAATGTCAAGATGAACACCAAGAACTTATTTTTAAAAAATTTTCAAGAAAAGAAAACATGCAAGACACCAAACTTAAAAATTTTTATTTTTTAGACACTACGAATGCAAGAATGCATATGAAAAATAAGAAAAGATACAAAACAAGAAAATATAAAGATCAAACAAGAAGACTGGCCAAGAACAACTTGAAGATCACGAAGAATGCAATGCATGAAATTTTCGAAAATAATTGTTAGAAAATTAAAAGGATGCAATTGACACCAAACTTAAAATTTGACTCAAGACTCAAACAAGAAACATCAAATTATTTTTGATTTTATGATTTTATTAATTTTTTTTGGATTTTTCGAAAATTATTTTGGGAAAAACGAAAAAGAAGAAAATTTTTTTTTTTTTGTATTTTTTCGAAAATAAGAAATAAAAAGCTTAAAATTAAAATAAAATTACCTAATCTGAGCAACAAGATGAACCGTCAGTTGTCCAAACTCGAACAATCCCCGGCAAGGGCGCCAAAAACTTGGTGCGCAGAAATCGTGACGGTTCCATTCCTTGGTAACGGCGCTGAAAACTTTATACGCACGTTCATAATCTTAATTCTTTGTCACAACTTCGCACAACTGACCAGCAAGTGCACTGTGTCGTCCAAGTAATAAACCTTACGTGAGTAAGGGTCGATCCCGCGGAGATTGTCGGCTTGAAGCAAGCTATGGTCACCTTGTAAATCTCAGTCAGGCGGATTCAAATGTATTAAGAGATTATAGTGTACTAAAAGATAATTAAAATAGGATAGAGATACTTATGTAATTCATTGGTGAGAGTTTCAGATAAGCGCATAGAGATGTTTTCGTTCCTCTGAACCTCTGCTTTCTTGCTGTCTTCATCCAATCATTCCTACTCCTTTCCATGGCAAGCTTTATGTAGGGCATCACCGTTGTCAATGGCTACATCCCATCCTCTCTGTGAAAATGGTCCAATGCGCTGTCACTGCATAACTAATCATCTGTCGGTTCTCGATCATACTGGAATAGGATTTACTATCCTTTTGCGTCTGTCACTACGCCCAGCACTCGCGAGTTTGAAGCTCGTCACAGCCATCCCTTCCCAGATCCTACTCGGAATACCACAGACAAGGTTTAGACTTTCCGGATCTTAAGAATGGCCATCCATGGGTTCTAACTTATACCACGAAGACTCTAATATCTCGAACTTGGTCCTCTGTATTAGATATCTAAGAGATACTCATTCTAGCTTGTTTGCATGTAGAACGGGAGTGTTTGTCAGGCATGCGTTCATAGGTGAGAATGATGATGAGCGTCACATAATCATCACATTCATCATGTTCTTGGGTGCGAATGGATATCTTAGAGAAGGAATAAGCTTGAATTGAATAGAAAAACAGTAGTACTTTGTATTAATTCATGAGGAACAGCAGAGCTCCACACCTTAATCTATGGTGTGTAGAAACTCTACCGTTTGAAAATACATAAGTGATAATGGTCCAGGCATGGCCGAATGGCCAGTCCCCATGAAAGTCTAAGATAGCATAAAACTAATCAAAGACCCCCTTACAAAGATAGTAAAAAGTCCTATTTATACTAAACTAGTTACTAGGGTTTACAGAAATGAGTAAATGATGCAGAATTTCACTTTCGGGGCCCACTTGGTGTGTGCTTGGACTGAGCATTGAGCTTTACACGTGTAGAGGTCTTTCTTGGAGTTGAACGCCAGTTTGTAACCTGTTTCTGGCGTTTAACTCCACTTTGCAACCTGTTTCTGGCGTTTGACTCCAGAATGCAGCATGGAACTGGTGTTCAACGCCAGTTTACGTCATCTATACTTAATCAAAGTATGGACTATTATATATTTCTGGAAAGCCCTGGATGTTTAATTTCCAACGCAATTAAGAGCGTGCCATTTGGAGTTCTGTAACTCCAGAAAATCCACTTTGAGTGCAGGGAGGTCAGAATCCAACAGCATCTGCAGTCCTTCTTCAACCTCTGAATTTGATTTTTGCTCAAGTCCCTCAATTTCAGCCAGAAAATACCTGAAATCACAGAAAAACACACAAACAGATAGTAAATTCTAGAAATGTGAATTTTAATTAAAAACTAATAAAAATATACTAAAAACTAACTAAATCATACTGAAAACTATGTAAAAACAATGCCAAAAAGCGTATAAATTATCCGCTCATCAGATCTTCCACAGGGGGCAGATGACGAGACGGTTAGGAGGTACACCCGTGCGTACATCATGATGCTCCTATCGACACAGCTGTTTGGGGACAAGTCAGGTACCCGCCTCCACATCCGATGGTTGCCGTATGTGGCTAGGTTGGAGGACATGGGTCAGTACAGTTGGGGTTCCGCTGCGTTGTCATGGCTATACAGGTGCATGTACCGTGTGGCGAACAGAAATGTCGTCAAGTTGGCTGGTCCATTGCAGCTCCTCCAGTCGTGGATCTTTTGGAGGTTCCCTAGATTCTGGCCGGACGGATATGATGTTTTTCATTAGCCGTTGGCCTCGAGGTAGTCTCCATTAGTCATGCGAACTATTTTTCCATTTATTTAGCATCTATAATTATGGTTAACTAAATGTTGTGATTTTCAGATGGGGAGGTTATCAGCCGAGCTTGAGCGATACTCTGTATGACCCAAGTGAAAAGCCCCCTGTCGGAGTGGTCTCAGCCACCGTAAACTCTGAGTTGTCCCTGTCGTACTGCATCACGGTGAAACACCTTGAGGCCTTTAGGTTGGCCTCGATCACCCTAAGTAGATGCTGACTGAACTGCTGCCCAGTGCCTAACTGTGCCTCAGCCTCTTTTCCTTTGCGAATGAATAACTCGGCCAACCGCCCGTACGTGGCTTTCACCAATGCACACACCGGGAGGTTCCTAACACCCTTTAGGATCGAGTTCACACACTCAGATATGTTCGTAGTCATGTGCCCAAATCTGCGGCCTTCATCCCGATGCTGAGTCCAAAGTGCATACTCAATTCGATTAGCCCAGTCGCACATCGTTGGATCAAACGTTCTCAGGATGTTAAACCAGTATTGAAACTCGACCTCCGTCTTTGCATATGCAGCATTCACTAAGGCCGCGTTTGTTTACAGAGACAGAACACTGAGACACAAAAACATGTTTGACAGAAGAGACATGGATAGAGACAGTGTGTCCAAAGACACTGAATTAGTGTATTTTGTGTCCATCCTGTCAGGAAGGACACGGGGACACTAACAAGGGACACAACTTATTTTTCATTATTTTTGTTAATTTTTCATAATTATATTTTTTTTATTATTATATTTTTCATCTCAAATTTTTTGAATGAAAAAAATGAGAATAAATTAGATTTTCATAATTTGTTCTAGTTTATCACCAAATAGAATACAAGAACACAATTTTGTGTCTCTGTCCATCAGTGTCTTGTCCTATTCTATTCTTAGTGTCTTGTCCTATCCTGTTCTCAGAAACAAACGCAGCCTAACAACCTCCTTGCATCCTTCCCCTTGAAAGTCAGGGCAAAATTAGCCGCCACGTGACGGATGCAAAACGCCCTATATGCAGTAGGGGGAAGCCATCCCCCATCAGGAGCCTCCAATGCAGCCTTTATCCCATTGTGCCTATCTGATATGACAAGTATACCCGGTTGAGGCGTCACATGAGCCCTAAGGTAGGATAGAAAGAATGATCATGACTCCGCATTCACACCTTGCACAAGTGCAAAGGCAATAGGAATGACGTTGGAGTTGCCGTCCTGTGCAATCGCGATAAGCAGTGTACCACCGTATTTGCCGTAGAGGTGGGTCCCATCCACAGTAACCAACGGCTTGCAATGTCGAAATGCCTCAACACATGGTGGGAATGTCCAAAACAAGCGATGGAAAAAAGCTGTAGAATCATCCAACTGCCCACCCACTCAAACAGGACTCGTCCTCAGCACAGCTACACTGCCCGGCATAGTGATCTGCAAGCCCAATACCCATCTGGCAACTCATTATACGAATCATCCCAGTCTCCGTAAATTTGTGCCATAGCCTTCTGTTTGGCCATCCAAACCCTCCTATACGTCGGCCTGAACCCGAAGTGTGCCTTCGTGGCATTCTGCAGTACCTTAATCGACGTTGCAGCATCAGCTCTAATCAGGGGCATAATGAAAGTCGATATGACATGATAATCAAGCTTTCTGTGGTCACTAGAGATCGATGTGGCTAGACAAGTATGAGGATCATTGTACTGTTTTACCTCCCAAATTCTCTTGCGCTGCCGGAGGCTGACCCGGATTAGCCATACACACCCGCTCCCGAACTCCTTGCACTTGCCATAGTACTTGCGGTGATCCGACTCCAAGACCTTGTACTCAACCCTGCGGCGGATGCTGTAGGTCTTCACGCTAAGCACAACTTCCTCCTTATCCTGAAACTGCTGGCCGACCTGAAACTCCGACACGCCACCTGGATTTTGCGAGTCTCTCGCCCCGAAGCCAACAGGTACAGACGGATCTTCCTGAGGCACTATGGCATCCAAGTCCAGAGCAGAGAAGTGGGGGGGGGGGTTGAAATGCACATGGTTTGAGGAGACGTTTAGTGCACATGGGGCAGATGAGGAGACGATTATGAGGTATGCCCATGCGTACATGATGATGCTCCTATCGACGTAGCTATTTGGGGACAAGTCAGGTACACGCCTCCACATCCGATGGCTGTCGTACGTCGCCAGGTTGGAGGACATGGGTCAGTACAGTTGGGGTACTGATTAGTACCTGAACTAGATGCTCCCTCGCTGACAGGTGGAGTCATCCGTGGAGTCTCCTCCTTGCTATCATCCGCATCAATCGTTGCGGGCTCCACATCATCAGCATCATCATCCTGCAATGCATCCTCAACCCCTTCGGGTGCTACAAGCTCTTCGATTACCGGAACACACGGAGGAGAGCTGCGTGCCGCAAAATCACCGTCTTCCAACGGTCCAGCCTCGCCAACTAATGCATCACAACTTCGATTCAGATTGACGGCAAACGATGGTGAAGCCACTAAGTCTGACTCGGATGCAAGCACCGGCACTGCTGACGATGATCCAACAGGCAATGCACTAGAGCTGGCTACATATCCTGTGGAGTGCATATTCCTGTTCGAGCCTCCAGAACTAGATGCCACATCCACAAGTTTCGCCAACAACTCCGGAGTCCTCACCTCAGGAAACTGACGGCGACAATGAAACAACACCTGCATATCTTCGTCACTATTAATAATGAATGAATCATACTTAACATCATTGCGTAACACGGAGATCGGAATACGATAGAACAACTTCTCCACCCGTTTCACGCCAAGCAGTCCTAGTCTCTAGAGTATAGTACTCTTAAACTCAGCGAAACTTGTCGAAGGTTTGAGAAAAATACTCATCGGGTCCTTGTCAATGAACTTAATCCCTGATCGCGTTTTCTTCTTAATAGAACCTCTATATTGCACAAGAAGTACAAAACTTTCATCACTAGCCATTCTGAATCTCACTCTCTCACAAAATTTTGTATAGCATCTGGTTTTTATATACCTCCCTCCTTTGTAAATCGAAACAATTACATTCGATTTACTCTAACGCTAGTTGTATGTATAAATCGAATTAAATTCATTCGATTTACGTTCACTTCTAAATCGAATTTATTTGATTCGATTTCCATTGAATTTTGTTAATTGGCTAATTCGAATTAATTAGATTCGATTTACTACCTGTTTTGATAAATCGAATTTATTCGATTCGATTTATATAAAAATGTGGTTTGGAACTTTGACGTTGCAAATTTTCGTTTGGGACATTCAGAACATTTTCAAATATACTTGGTTTAACCAAGTCATTTGCCCCTTTTTTTTACTTTACATTTAAACTAACACTATAACAAATTCTCCAATTTCTTTTACCAAATATATTTAACGTTCTCTTTTTATTGGCCTATCTTACAGACTTGTATCAAGAAACAAATTATTTAAACAAGAAAACGGTCAGCAAACGTATGTAGTAGTGAGCCAACGAGTTAAAATTTAAATGATATAGTCTCTCTATCTTTATCTATGTTTGTTTGAAAGGAAAATAGAAGGAAAGAAAAAGGAAAAAAGAAAATGGAAAGAAAAATGATTATTTTTTATTGTTTAATTGAGGAGAAAAACTAAAGAGAAAAGAAAGTGATGGAAAAAAAATTCACATCCAAATACATAAAATTATTTTTATAACATTTCTTTTTTTCTTATTTTCCTTCCATCCAAATACATCTAAAAAATAAATAAAAATTCACTCAATTTCTTTCCTTTCCTTTCTTTCTTTTCTATTTCCTTCCTCTTTATTTCTTTCCTTTCAACCGAATATTCGGATTTAAATCTCATTTCTAACTTAAAAAAAAAAACCGTATGTGACATTGATGTCCAACTATTTCTTCTTCTTTTCTCTTTTTAATATGAGAAATTTTTGGAACTAGCAAAAAAATTTTGATCCTCAGACACTAAATTATTTTCAACAAATATATTTTACTAATTTATATGTACAAATTTTAAAAAATATAAGTACAAATGGTATTAATTTATGTGTATAAATTTTGATAAATATAAATACAAAGTATATATTTTTTTATATAAATTTATATAAATATAAATATAAATTATTACTAATCCATAATAATAATATTTACTGGTCATATAGAATTGTTC
>NC_029790.2:8470295-8477225 GCF_000816755.2 Arachis ipaensis | reverse complement strand
TAAAACTTCTTTAACGCAGTTTATGTCTTCCTTTTTTGTTCTTATTACATACGAAACGACATTCTTTCTTTTATTTCTCCAACTTATTATTACTAATTATCTACTTAAAAAAACATGTGATTATAAAGAAAAAACAGATCATTTTCCCTTTAGGACTAAAAAGTAATTATATTTACATTTGAATCTATTTAATATTGAAGAGGATATTTAAGAGAATAATTACACGGCGAGTGAAATTAAATAAGTATCCAACATTACGAAATTGCAATCGTTCCAGTTTCAGTTTACCTGCAGTTACGGCCATAAATGTTGTAGAGATACACCATAATCCATAACACTATAACAGTAGCTATACAACTACAAGACAAAATAAAGGTACAGTAGAATGTAAACATGTTAACCAACACAAACACCCTTCGCTTGCACTGTTTCTATGTATAAAAGTCAAGCGCACGCGCCATCACTGGAAGTGAACTCAAAGCTTGGGGTTTTGGGGTGGGAGAAGGGAACAAATCCAAAACAAAAATTAAAAAATAAAATAACTTGAAAGAGGGAGGTCCCAGGTTTGGTTTGGGTGTGGGTGTATAGGTTCGGAGTGAGTGGGAAAGAGAAAGCGAAAAACCAGCATAGTGGTTAGTGGAGGAGAGTATAAAGCGAAACTTGAATTCCCTGCAATTGCAAATCATCTCTTCTGTATTCGCTAGAGAAGAAAAAAGGAAAAAGAAAAAAAAAAAAAAGCTAAAAGGTAATGGAATTATGGAATATGAAAAAATCTCAACAACACTCAACAGCACCATCAAAGAGAGGCACACCACAACCCACTCTTTAAAACCACTTTTATTTCTCTCTCTTTCTCTCTCTCTTTCTTTCTCTCTCTCCCTTGTTCCTCACCTTAGATTCTCTTTTCTCTTCTTGCTTCTGCAATGTTGGTGAGCTGGATTGTTGTTGAACTTTGCCTCTGCTGAGGGACTCAAAAGAGCAAGCTTCCGTATTGCATTGTAGTGGTGTTCCAGTTATGGCGGCAGAGGCAGCATTCTCCTTCTCAGTGGCGTCCGTGGTGGAGGATGTGCTGCAGCAGCACGGCACTCGACTCAAAGATCTTGATTTGGAGTCCAGGAAAGCAGAAGAAGCTGGTATTTTCCCTTCATTTTTCTGAGATTTTGGAATCGCTGATCATAATATGAATCTATGACCTCTGAATTCTGCATTGCTCTTTTTTCATTGCTGGGAGATAGGTTTATCAATGTCTGATCACTGTAAATTCAACATCAGAACAATTTAGTCCTTTGATCCACAATCCATCTTTGCGTGAATGTATTGATTTATCATCTTTATCTCTGTGACGGTTGCATATCTGGATTTTGTATGAGTTATTCTGAATTCTCAAATAGAAAATCATTGATGTGCAGCATCTAGAAGATATGAAGCAGCAGGGTGGCTTAGAAAAATGGTTGGAGTTGTTGCGGCCAAAGATTTACCGGCTGAACCCTCTGAAGAAGAGTTTAGGCTTGGTTTGAGAAGTGGGATTATTCTTTGTAATGTTATTAACAAGGTTCAATCTGGAGCTGTTCCCAAGGTGAATTAGATAGATCCTAGTTTAATTTACTCACTTTTCTCTTATTGTTTGTTTAGTATTTACTAATGTCTACAATGTGTTCTTCATTTTAAGGTTGTGGAGAGTCCTGTTGATTCTGCATTGATCCCGGATGGGGCACCATTATCGGCATATCAGTACTTCGAAAACGTGAGGAATTTTCTGGTTGCTGTCCAGGAAATTGGACTTCCTACTTTTGAGGCATCTGATCTGGAACAGGTATGTAAAATAACATACTTTTTTCTGTTTCAACTTTGTTTTTCTTTATAGAATTCTCATAGTGGTGAATTTAATTTAATTACGACCTTCCAATTTGATTATGCACTGCTTTGTCTTTCTGCTGAAACGCTGGTTATGTTTTAGGGAGGAAAATCATCCAGGATTGTGAATTGCGTCTTGGCCCTTAAATCCTATGGTGAATGGAAAAAGAGTGGGGCAAATGGTGTGTGGAAATTCGGGGGAAATCTCAGACCAGCTACATCAACGAAATCTTTTGTGAGAATGAACACAGAGCCATTTACTAATTCCTTGTCGAGGACCTCATCGATTAATGAAAAGTCTCTAACCGGTCTTAACAATGAAGCTGAATCTAATAGTAAAATGGTAGGTAAGCTTTATTTGTGGCATTGCTTGGCTAGTTGAGCTGAAAGAATAACTAATGGAATGATCATAATCACACATTTGCAGTCTGGTTCCCAATCATTGAGTTCGCTTGTTCATGCGATTCTATCAGATAAGAGGCCAGAAGAAGTTCCAATGGTAAGCTGATATATTGTAGGTGTTCCACAAATGATCAAGTTAGTGGCTACTTTGGTAAAATGCATTTGAAATTTCTATGTATCCTGATAGAACAATTCTCAGTCCCACCACTAGTCTTCCACTGCTTCAGTACTATCGAGAGTGCGTTTGAGCCTACAAGCTTCTAAGTAATATTTTTCTCTGTATGGAACAGTTGGTTGAATCTGTTTTAAGCAAGGTTGTAGAAGAGTTCGAACATCGGATTGCAAGCCGAGGAGGTGAACAGGTACAGCCAAAAATAACTTCAAGAGATCCTGTTTCTCAAAGCAATGGGTCTGCATTGAAGTTTGTTATGCCAGATAAAAGGGTAACACAATCACATTTTGTTATGCCTAGTGTTTGCAACATTCCAGGACCTTATGAAACTTAAGAATGCATTTTTGTTGTAATTGGTTAGGTGGACAACAGGATTAATATGGTAACAAAGAAAGAGGATTTCATTCAGAAAAGCCGTGTTGCTGAGCAATCAAGAGGCCAACTTCTGAGACAGAAAGAGCTATCTGATCAACAACAGAGGGATATTCAAGTAAAAAATCTTAGGCTGTATTTGTCATTATAATATATATATTTTATACTTGATTTAATAAAATATTTTGGTTCATTATGTTTTTGTAGGAACTGAAGCACATGCTCCACACAACAAAAGCTGGTATGCAGTTTATCCAAATGAAATTTCAAGAGGAGTTCTCTAATCTAGGTACTACAGAGTTGGGATTAATTAATTTCAAGTTCTTTGCTCAATTGTTGCTTCCCTCATTAACATGTCATTATCTTATTTTAACTTCTATTATTCCATAGGTATGCACGTTTGTGGCTTAGCTCATGCTGCATCCGGATATCATAGAGTTCTTGAAGAAAATCGCAAACTATATAATCAAGTCCAGGATCTCAAGGGTAATAAGAATACTGATTAATGAGAGGTTTCTTTATTTTTTAAGTCCTAGCATAGAATTAAGATGGATAATTTTGTTTGATCAGGGAGTATTCGAGTTTATTGTCGAGTAAGACCCTTCTTTCCTGGACAACCAAACCAGTTGAGCACAGTTGAAAGTATAGAAGATGGAACTCTCACTGTACATATTCCTTCAAAGAATGGGAAGGGACGCAAATCCTTTAACTTCAACAAGGTCTTTGGACCATCTGCATCCCAAGGTTGGTTTGGTTTTAGGTCTGAGTTTTCTCCAGGATTTATTTGTTAGTGTGATTGAAAAATTTTTCCCTCATTTTGCAGCGGAGGTCTTCCTTGATATGCAGCCACTCATTAGATCTGTTCTTGACGGTTTCAATGTTTGCATATTTGCATATGGCCAAACAGGATCCGGAAAAACTTACACTATGGTAGAATTCAATTAAAGTTTTCTTTGGAAAAACTGAGATTTAATTTATCGAGCTTATTCTCATTTAGGTTTTTTAATACGTAGACTGGACCAAAAGAGATCACAGAGAAAAGCCAAGGTGTGAACTACAGGGCTCTAAGTGATTTGTTTCTCATAGCAGATCAAAGAAAGGATACTTTCCACTATGATGTTTCTGTTCAAATGATTGAGATATATAATGAGCAAGTCAGGGATCTACTTGTTAGTGATGGAACAAACAAAAGATATCCTTTTTACCAGTCATTTGATTCTCATTTGGAAGTGCTTATATGGTTATTCCTGTCATAAATTATCTCTCTTAAAAACTTAAGCTATTTGGTAGAGGCACATGAATGGTTTTAAATCCAATATGCTCTCTCATGCAATTTGGATTTTTTCATAGTGCTTAAGCTTTCATGAAGAACACAACCTTTTATTTGTACTGCTTGCCCTTAACCATTGATTACATTAGAAATCCGTAGTAGTTCCAACAAAGGGCTCAGTGTGCCAGATGCAAGCCTTGTCCCTGTATCATCAACACTTGATGTTATTGAGCTAATGAACCTTGGGCAAAGGAACCGCGCAGTTGGAGCAACAGCCCTTAACGATCGTAGTAGCCGATCTCATAGGTATATCCTCTTCTTGGCCAGTGTTTCATTCTGATGGTGTTTTGCAGGCAGTGCTAACTTGGTTATCAATTTGGCAGTTGCTTGACTGTTCATGTTCAAGGAAGAGATTTGACATCTGGAACCATACTTCGCGGATGCATGCATTTAGTTGACTTGGCAGGAAGTGAAAGGGTAGACAAATCTGAGGCCACAGGAGACAGACTAAAAGAAGCACAGCATATCAACAAATCCCTTTCTGCTCTTGGGGATGTCATTGCTTCCCTTGCTCAGAAAAACTCACATGTTCCTTACAGAAACAGTAAACTCACACAATTGCTCCAGGATTCACTTGGTAAGGTTTTAAGAGCTGTCTTGCTTATGTTATGGGTCAGTACTAGTAGAGTAGTAGTAACTATATTGCATGTGTATTCTCGTAAACTTTGCTGAATGCTGAGTCAGGTAGACCTTTTCTTTCGAATGAAACTGATAATGCTGTCTGTTTGGGTTTTAATTACAGGTGGACAGGCCAAGACACTAATGTTTGTTCATATAAGTCCAGAGAGTGATGCTATTGGAGAAACACTCAGTACCCTTAAATTTGCCGAAAGGGTTGCCACAGTTGAACTCGGTGCTGCTCGAGTAAACAAGGATAGTGCAGATGTCAAAGAGCTCAAAGAACAGGTTATTATTCAAATTTAACCACTTTTTCTTAATAACAAAATAAAATCTTACAAAAGAGAAGATCAAATTCCATTACCACTTATAGAAGTCTAACTATTGGGTTTTACTTCAGATTGCGAACCTAAAGGCAGCATTGGCAAGAAAAGAAGGAGAATCGGAACATTCTTTCTCTGGTAGCTCTGAAAAATACAGGACAAGGGCTGGTGATCTATCACCTTATCACGCAAGCCAGCGAGGCACAGATGCTGGGGATCGCCCTGGATGCCGGCAACCAATGGTTGATGTTGGCAATATAGGGGTATGCTCTCAAAATATAGAGTTTCTCTAAATATAGCTAATTTATGCTTTTTGGTTGGTTATTAATATTCCTTGAACTCATGGAACTTGAACCATTCATCCTGCAGCTTCAAAGTAAGTCCAGATTTAGACACAAAACTCAAAGCTTGGATTTTGATGAGATGTCATCAACTTCACCACCCTGGCCCCCAGTAAGTAGTCCCGGGCAGAACTACGCAGAAGACGATAAAGAAACTGGTTCTGGAGAATGGGTGGACAAAGTCATGGTAAACAAGCAAGACGTAAACAAAACTGACAACCTCTTAGGATGTTGGGAATCACCGGGAGCCAACGGGAACTTATCCGATGTCTTTTACCAAAAATATCTGCAAGACTCTTCTAAGATGTACTCCGAACAATCGTACAACATGTTCATGGGAGGCAACCAGTTCAGCATGATGGCGGGTTCTGATGAAATGGATGAGCTTGATGCTGCAACCAGTGATTCCTCTGAACCTGACCTGCTTTGGCAATTCAATCATTCTAAACTCTCCACCATGACCATGACCAATGCAGTTGGATCAAAGACTAAGAGATCTATCCCAAAGTCAGCAAAGAGCCCAGAAATGAGGTAATACAAAAATGACATTCTAGTTATGATTATGATTTTTCAGCATCAGTGGATAATGAAAAATAACTGACTTGTGTTTTGACAAATTTTATAGCAGGATCGGTGCTTCTGTTTCAAATAGAAGGCATCCAGCTCCAGTTGATGTCAAACGTAAAGCTGGCAATAGAAAGTAAACCTGGTAATTTAAAACGTAAAAAGAGTGATTTTTCTTTTCTTTTCTTTTCTTTTTTCTGTTATATCTATTTTATTTGTCAATTTTTTCAATTTTTTAGAGCGAGGAGAGGTTTTGCCATATATATATTTTTTACATTTTGTGTTTGTAACTTTTTTGTATTTTGTAAACACGCATATAATGGGAGCAATAATGCTTGTTGCTTGTATTGTGTTTTATCTCACACAGCAGCTTAGGGGATGTAATTTGTAAACACAAAACTCACTGCAATGGTTTCTGTCACTTTCTGTGAAATCAGCTTAGGGGATGTAATTTGTAAACACAAAACTCACTGCAATGGTTTCTGTCACTTTCTGTGAAATCAGTTTTCCCATCACCGTTTTTGTCTTCCACCTCCCCCTCGTAATTAAACTGCAATCTTTTTCTATCTCCCACTCTTTGTTTTTGCTTCAAGGTTATTTTATATTTTTCTGTTTGTCATTTGTCAGTGTTTAAAAAGATTTATATAAAGTGTTAGTATAAGTGTATAACAAATATCAGTGACAATAATTCAACTAAGTTGGTCCAGTAGTTTATTGGTGTAATAAAAACCAATTGAAAAAGAACAAGATTCATAAAAAAAAAAAGAAAAGAAAAAAGACTTAGTTAAATTTAATTACAAAAATAATTTATTCACAATATTTCTCAACAACTATTTTTACCATACTATAAGTATGAATTTACAAAAGTAAAACATACATTTTCTATTATGACGAGTTTTTGTAAAGAAAACCATAGAGAGCTAATTGGGAGAGAATTTTAATTTGCACACCAGA
>NC_029790.2:8458146-8470242 GCF_000816755.2 Arachis ipaensis | reverse complement strand
AAAACAATTCCAATCAAATTAGTTTTTTTTTTTTGTGACTAAAATAAACTAAACAAAGGAAGACAAAACAAACAAAACAAAGGAACTGCTTAAATAGAGGAACAGTCCCGTTTAAGACTACTCTTAAACTGAGAAAGTTGTAACTTCATCACCACGGGACTACTCTTAAACTGAGAAAGTTGTAACTTCATCGCCATCTTTGCCATAGTATCTGCCACCGTGTTTGCATCTCTCATAATCAAACGAAAGTCAACACGCCAATTTTAATGCATGATATCTCTTATTTTGAGCACCAATGGATCAATAAACCCAAAACCATATTGGTGATTAGTAACAAGATTAAATGCTTCCACACAATCCGTCTCACAAATAACATCTCGTTGACCCATATCCCAAACTAAGAGATATCCTTTCCAAATAGCAAACAATTCCCCTTGAAGAACACTATTACTCTCAATCATTCCCAAACACCCCTTTGCCAACTCCCATTACAATCTCTAATAATACAAGCAAAACCAATATTATCACCCGAATCAAGATAACTAGCATCACAATTAATCTTAAAAGTACCAATGGACAGGGATTTCAAAAACCATTTAGAGTAGAGGGAGAGGACATACATTGTAATTCAAAAATATTCCTAAGCTCCTTTTCTGAAGTTAATGCCAGACAAATCACTTTTTCTGGAGGCCAAGTTTCATGAGGATTAAAGATGTCATTATTCCTTGCTCGCCATATCCACCAAAGTCCCGAAAAGAACTTGAACGGAGGCTCTCTGCTATGATACAAGAACCAGTTCTTCAAATCCAAAGGATGACAAGAAATATCCAACATATGCCATACAAGCTGAGCTTTTGGACAATCCCGAATACAATGTAAAACCAATTCCTGACTAGAAATACATCTTGGGCACCTATCCGATGACGACATCCCTCTTCTAAAGCGAAAACTTGCAGTAGGAAGAACCTCCTTAAGACACAACCAAGCCAAAAACTTGTACTTTTCCGGAACAAGCTGACGCTAAAGCCAATTCTCCCGCTCCTCCCAATTAAACAGCTGCTTATACAACCACAAGTAACTATTGCATGAGTCATAGACTTTGGCAGCAGACCCAAACCAATACCAACCCACTTCCGGACCTGCTTGCACATCTGGATTGTAAGAGAGAATATTACCTTTCAGATTTTGAGATAAAGGAGAATAAAGAGTATCCAAATGCCACCTACCAACCGACCAAATATCCTGTATCCAGAGATTCGAATCAGAAATGTGAACATAATACATCTCATTAGATAACCGTCCTTCTCTCCTCCATCTAGAAAAAAAAATTCTGGTTCAAATCCCCAATACACCAAGCAAACCCATCCTTCAACACTTTCCAAGCCTTGCAAAGACTCCTCCACATGGGAGAGTCCTTGTTCTTAGGACAACTAAAACAGTCATAATAGAGATGATCGGTATTTGGCATCCAACAATTGGACTCATAACTTGTTTGGCTGCTAGAAAAAAGTCCAAACTAGCTTCCCAAGAAGAACAATATTTACACAATAAGGATCTCTAATCCCCAAACTTCTATATTTTTTTGGAGTAACCAGTACCTTCTAACTAATAAGATTCAATCTTCTTCCATCAACTTGTCCTTTCCAAAGAAAATTCCTCATCATAGACTCTAATTTACTAATGATTTCTTTGGAAAAAATAGAGACATGCATCTGGTATGTGAGAATAGCGGCTGCAACATAATTAACCAAGCAGAGTCTACCAGCACGATTGAGTAAACTCCCTTTCCAGCTTGCTAGTCTACTCCGAATCTTATCCAAGACACCATTGAAAGCTGAACGGGTCACCTAAGAATGGTTAAGGGTAACTCCAAGATACTTGCCCAAGTCCTGGACAAATCTGATAGAGGATACCCCAATGAAAACCTCTTTTCTTGTTGCAGAGACATTCTTGGAGCAAAGCGCTTTAGACTTCTCCACATTAATCTTCATCCCATATGCTTTACAAAAAGTCTCTAAAACCAACATCACATTTTGCACTTGTCTGTTTGTAGCTTTACAGAATAGAAGCAAGTCATCTGCAAACATTAAGTGGGATATTCTTGGTCCCCCTCTAGAAATAGCAACCGGCTCCCACAAGCCCAAATCAACCTGATGACTAATAAAGCATGCCAATCGCCTCCATACACAACACAAAAAGATAGGGTGACATAGGGTCTCCTTGTCAAAGACCTCGACTAGGAGTAAAGCCATTCAGACGATTCCCATTCTAAAGAATAGATAAGGAGGAAACAGTGACACAATTCATAATCAAATTAATTGTAGGAATAGGAAAACCAAAGCTCTTAAGGGTATGAGTTAAAAATCTCCAGTCAACTCTGTCATAAGCTTTCTCCAGATCAATCTTAAAGGCCAGTGTGCCTTTCTTTGATTTAGTCTTCTTCATAAAGTGGAGGACTTCTTGAGCAATAATGATATTGTCAAGAGTTACGTTCCTCGTCCCGGA
The DNA here is from genome assembly GCF_000816755.2 of Arachis ipaensis. Taxonomy (NCBI): domain Eukaryota; kingdom Viridiplantae; phylum Streptophyta; class Magnoliopsida; order Fabales; family Fabaceae; genus Arachis; species Arachis ipaensis. Next base: position 8,467,737 of record NC_029790.2, on the reverse strand, counting down.
ATAAATCCTCCTTGAAGCGGGCCAACAATCTCCGCAAGATGAGGACGGAGCCTATTAACAAGGACCTTCGTGATGATCTTGTAAACTACATTGCAGAGACTAATCGGTCTGAAATCTTTCATAGATACCGGTGATTCAATCTTTGGAATAAGAACCAGTAAAGTCTCCATCATTCTCGGATCAAGAGTAACACCGGAGAATGTCTGCTTAACCATCTTCCAAACATCAAGACCAATGATCTCCCAATATTCTTTGAAGAAGAAAGCTTGAAACCCATCAGGACCCGGAGTTTTAACATAATAAAAATTAGCTATAACTAACATTATTCTAAGTCTTATTGGTTAACTTGGTTAGACTTCATAAAAAGACTTGGATATGTAGCATTACTAATAATACAACGATAAACAATCTCCCATCAGTTTTTTTTTTTTGGTCTAGTAATAATTGTTGGGCTTTTGCTAGGGCTCCAAAAGCCTCCTTTGCTTGTGGATGCTTAAGGGTGAACCATCAAAGACAACTTGCGGTACTGCTTTTTCACATCATCAGGTGATGAGTCAAATGGAAGCTTTAGATACTCAAATGGATTCAACTTAAAATAAGAGAGAATCCTAGCGACTTCGTTGTCCCTCTCGGCTTTGCTGACTTCGGCAAAGAAGTTCTTGAGAAGCAAATCGTCGTCGACGGTGGACGCAGTCGCAGAAGCTGTCTCTCCCATTTCTCCGATTTCAATTTCAATTTCAATTTCAGATTTCACTGTCGCTGCCCCTTATACAGCTATTGCTTTCATGACAATGGTGGCCATGTCTCTACCACACCAGTACAACCGTCCTGTATGTGAGTTTGTTATCCCCAGGTACGAAGAGCTGTGTACATTGCAAGTTGTCCCCGCCCTAAGTCAGAGTTGGTTACCTTGTTGCCATGTCCTAGTGGCTGGTGCATTGAAACTCTACTATGGCCGTCACTCTTCTTCCGTTCTGGTTGGTCATGGTCTCTTTGAAATTCCTCTGTGTTTCTCTTCTTGCAATTTCTCTAATTTCCACTGGTTGGTCCCAAGTCCAATTTCGATTCAGTTTGCCATTTATCGCAAGGTTTTCCACTTGATGTGCTAGTTGATTGCCCTCTCTATGTGTCCATGTAAAACCGCTATTCGATATACCTTCCACCAGGACATAGATATCCCTTAGAATCAGATCTATCTCACCGACGGTTTCCTTCGCTTTCACTGCTTGGATGAGAGGTAAACTATCCGATTCAAATAGGATATTTCCTAATTGGAGATTTTTTGCTAGAATAAGAGCACTCCTTAATGTCATTGATTCCACTATTAAACTCGATGTTGCTCTGACAATTTCAGCTGATCCTGCTACCAAATTTCTTACTTTATCTCTGATTATAACAGCTATTGTGCCCTCTCCGGATTCCTTCCTAAAAGCTCCATCGACATTCGCTTTGAGCCTGTCTCCTGTTGGCGGCCTCCAGGTAACCCTTCTTCTATAAGAATTTCTATTTTCAATACTGTTTCTCTTGTCTGTGATTGGCTGCTTCTGTTCATCTAATTTATTTGCCTCCACGAATTCCGTTTCCAAAATTCTCGCCCTTGTAATTGTTGCCATTGGTTCTGTGTTTATATTTCAAAAAATTGCATAATTTCTGGATTTCCAAATTTTCCAGCTTAGGTATCCCAATTTGTTTATCTTAGTTTCTTTTACTTCTTTGCCCTCCCTGTTAATTTGCCTCATATTCTCTAATAGCCATACTCCATATGAGGTAACATTTTCTGGTGTTGGAATGCATTGACTTTGAGCACCAAACCACACAGCCCTTGTCTAGGGACACAGTAATAGTGCATGCTCTGTTGTTTCTACTTCAGTTCCACAAATTTGACATATAGGGCTTCTTATGATTCTTTTCTTACATAGATTATTATTTACTGGAATTATATTATGTGCAGCCCTCTATACAAACATTTTGATTTTTTTAGGGACTCGCATTCCCCAGATTCCCTTCCAAAGTTCCTTTAAATTTGTACTTGATGATGCTAAACTTGTTTCATGTTCTCTTTTCTCCATCTTTGCCACATAATAACCTGTCTTCACTGTATACGTTCCATCATATCTGTAAGGCCACATTATCCGATCTTCTTTATTAATAAAGCTTATTGGTATTTTCATGATCATATCTCGTATGTTCTGTGAAAAAAATTGTCTAATTTTGTTTTCATTCCATCCTCCACCTTCCTCCATTAAATCACTCACTCTATCCACTATTGTGTTCATGGTTGCTTGATTTCTACTTATCCCAATAATCCAATTATCTTCCGTCACTTTAATTGATTTACCTTGTCTGATGCTCCATCTTCCTTTCCTTCTTAAAAAATCTCTTCCTTGTATTATGCTTTTCCAAGTCCAAGATCTTCCTTTCCCCTCCTTGGCTTCCCAAAAATCTGTTTCTGAAAAGTATATACCCTTCAGTATTTTTACCCAAATGGCATCAGGATTCCTAGTTACTCTCCAAGCTTGTTTCGCTAGGTACGCCAGGTTCTGGCTTTGCATGTCCCTGAACCCTAAGCTTCCATCCTCTTTGCTCATGCTGATTTTAGTCCAACTTCTCCAATGCACCCCTTTTTCTTTCCCTGAGCTTGCCCACTAGAATTTTGATATTATCGTGCAGATCTTCTGACAGAAATTCTTTGGCAACATCACAACATTCATAATATATGCTGGAATTGCTTGTATCACAGACTTAATTAAGATCTCTTTACCCGCCTGATTTAGCAATTTTTCTTTCCAGCCTTCTAACTTATTCATCACCTTCTCCTCTATCCATGTTAGTGCCTTATTTTTGGATCTTCCCCACTGTGCCGGTAAGCCAAGATATTTTCCTGGTTCCTCCCATGTAGGCATTTCTAATATCTCCTCAATATTTACCCTCGTTTGGATAGGAACTTGGCTTCCAAAAATAATCCTCGACTTCTCCAAGTTTATCATCTGTCCCGATGCTTTTGTGTATTGATTCAAAATCTGTATAATTTGATAAAGTTCATCCTCCCTTACTTCAGCCAAGACTATACAATCATCTGCGAACAAAAGATGTGTAATGGTAGGTGTTGTAGGTGCTGCCTTGAAACCTGTAATCTCTCCCTTATTGTATGCCTCCTCCATAAGAATGGTAAATACTTCAGCTGCTAATATGAAAAGGTAGGGAGACAGTGGGTCGCCCTGTCTGAGGCCTCTCTATAGATTAATGACCTTACTGAAGTTTCCATTTACTTTAATCCTATAAGAAGCACTTTTGACACATTCCATAGCGATCTTGACCCATCTTTGATCAAAATCAAATGCTTGTAATACTTTTTCCAAAAAATTCCACTCTAGTCTATCGTACGCCTTATTCATATCTAACTTGACTGCTAGATTTCGTGATCCTCCTTTTTCCTTTTTTCCAAGGCTGTGGAACACTTCTTGTACGATCAAGATATTATCTTAAATGTATCTTCCACCAACAAAAGCACTTTTTATAGGAGAAATGATCTTGTCTAGTATCTTCCTCAGCCTGATTACAATTACCTTTGTTATAATTTTATAGACAAAGTTGCAGCAACTTATTGGTCTCAGCTGGCTCAAACTCTCAGGCTGTTTGATTTTCGGTATAAGCACAACCTGTTATTTCTCCCATTTCCTTTGGTATTGTTCTAGATGCAAAAACATCTTTCACCACTGCGCTTACTTCCTTATGGATTACATCCCAATGCTTTTGAAAAAAGAGTCCATTTAAACTATCTGGACTTGGAGCTTTTAGGCTCCCCATCGAAAATGCTGCTTCTTTAATTTCTGCATCATTAATACCCCGTAGTAGCTCCTCGTTCATTTGTTGGGTAACTCTCCTCGGGATCTTCCTTATGCTGTCTTCAAAGTTCCTTCCACCCGTTATTGTGAAAAGCTTGGTGAAATGTTCTTCAATTAAAGATGTTATCTCCTTATTGCCACTGATCCATTGTCCCTCTTGATTTTTTAATCTTTCAATTCTATTACGATCCCTTCTTTGTATTGTTGAAGCGTGAAAGAATGAGGTATTTTTATCACCCCACCTCAACCATTTGATTCTGGATCATTGGCCCCAGTACTTCTCCTCCCTTCTCTATAAGGCTTCAATTTCTTTCTTCAATGTTATAATATGTTATTGAACATCCTCCGTTAGGTCTCTTTTCTGAAGCTGCATCAGCTCTTCCTTCAGCCTTTTTATCTCCCTATCTGCTTTCCTAAAGGTTTCTTTGCTCCATTTGCTCAATTTAATTTTGCAGTTCCTTATTTTTCCTGAGAGATCTTTCCATTTGCCTCCTTGATTTTCGTTTTTACTCCATACTCTTTTGATAATTTCCTTGCATTCTTCATGGTCTTCCCAATAAGCCTCATACTTGAACTGCTTGGAACTTCTTCCCTTTGGCTTTAGCTATAGAAGTATCGGACAATGGTCTGAGCTAATTGCCGGTAGAGCAGTAAGTGTAGCATTCTGATATAGCATGCGCCAAGCCCAATTTGCCAAGGCTCTGTCTAACCTCTCTCTAGTGACAAATCCATTCCTCGGGTTGCTGAACCACGTGAATCTACCACCTTTTAAGTCAAGATCCGTTAGCCCGTTATAATTGATAAACTTTCTAAATTTCTCTATTTGACTTCGAGGCTTTGGGTGTAATCCTACTTTCTCTTCTTGATCTAAAATATCATTGAAGTCTTCTATGAATATTTATGGATCATTCGTTGGTCTGTTATGTGCTGACAACTCCTTCCATTGAGCCTTTCTATGTTGAAATTTTGGATTCCCATACACAAAATAGCAACTCCATTCATAGTTATTATCATCTTTTATTTTAGCTTTTATATAATTATCAGACCATGCATAAACATCAACATCAAGATTTTTATTCCACAAAAGGCATAGACCACCGGACAAGCCCTGGGGTTCCACGCAAAAGTGTTTCTCAAAATGTAACTTCCTTTTAAGTTTCATAATTCTACATTCCTTGGCCCTTGTTTCTATCAAGAACAAAATATCTGGTTTAAGTTTCCTACAGAGGTCCTGAGCCTCTGAGACTGTCGCAGGTGCTGCAGCCCCGCGACATTTCCAACTTAAAACACTCATGGCTCGAGGTGGGGCATGTGTCGGCCCGCCTCCTCAGCCATATCAAAAGAAAAGTTACTATGATCACCTGTGATAGTCAGTCTTTCTGTGCTTCTCCCTTTGGTCTTGTTCTCAACTCTGCCCCTTTTGCTTCTCATCATCATGGTCTGTTGTTCCATCTCTGTCTCATCTGAATCCAGCATTATGAGGCTTTCTATCGCATCCCTTTTTCTTTTAATATTAAGTTTGCATTGCATCTTGTTTGCCAATTCAGTTTCCCAATTTTCTGGACTTTTCCTATCATGTTGTTATTCTTGCTCTTCATCATCTTCACTAGCCAGCTCCACCAAGTAAAAGCTTCCCTTACCATCTCTATGGACTTGTGTTTTCCTGGCTTTCTTCTTCCCCACTTCCTCCATGTTTTGTTTTCTAAAATTCCATAAGCTTTCACTTGGCGCCTCCTCCCTAGTTCCCGTTACTATGACTTTCCTATGCTCAATCATCCTCTGTTCTGTATTGGCTTCATTTCTCTTTCAAAATTTCTCCCTTAATAGCTCCTTTATTGTCTTGGTCCTTTCTTTTTCAGTAGCTTTTTCCTACTGCATCTGTTCTCTACTTCCATGTCTAGTATGTGTTGGCAGCCTTGTATTATCTTTACCTGGACCGTTGGTGCATGAGTAACTTTTTTCTTCTTTATAATTTGCATTCCTTTGGCACCTTTTGTTGGGCTCTCCTTTTTGAAATCTTCTTATGCCTCCTAAGTCTTGTTCTACCTTCTCTATTGGGCCAGGCCCATTTTTATCTATATTCCAGTTGGCCTCTTTACTTCTTTCTTGTTGTGTAACCTTATCCAATATCCCCATCAGTTTCTGATTTTCTTTCCCTTGATTTTCTCCATTAGTCAGCTGATTTTTTGGGATTTCTCCCACCTGCTCTGCTACTTCCATTCTTACTTTTTCTCTACTTTCCTAACTTCCAGAATCTTTTTTCTCCCTTCTTCTCTGTATTTTTTGCCTAATCAATACCTACTCCACTAGCTGCAGACTCCTGTAGCTCTGCCACGCATGTTGTATTCTGTTCTTCCACGCGCCTCCCCTCCTTTCTCTATTTTTTCTTTGTTGCACTGCTCCTCCTCCTTCTCCGTTGCAACATGAATTGCTTTTGCTTGATCCTAAGACTCCACAGTTCAAGCAATATGCATCTTGCAGTCTTTCGTATTTGAAGTGAATCCTAGTATCAGGAAGATTGTCCCTGCTCATCCAAAATCCAGTAGGTAGTGCCTTTGTAACTTCCATGGCCACTCTTACTCTGAGAAAAGATCTTACCAAAATATTGTTTTTGAATGGGTCCTCCACTTCCTCCACTATTCCCATTCTTTCATCTATAAATTTGGCTGTTCTAACATTCATGTATTCCAAAGACAGGCCATGAATCTGTACCCAAAATTCTAAAAAGCTGTGATCAACTTCATGTATTGACTCATTTTGTGGCTACAGTTTTAGATAGATTAGATAGCCCCTTACACTCCATGGCCCCCTTTTAAGATCTGTTGCCTTCTTCTTTTGTCTTCAATGCTTATTAACACCTTGTTTCTTCCCACTTCAGAGATTGATAATCCTTTCAGATTTTTCCATATCCCCATTAGAACATTATTGATTGTCTTAAAATTAATCTCTTTATCTGCTATGATTTTTCCAACTTGATGCATTCTGACTTGAAAACATGTTGCTCCTCCTGTCTGATTATTATTGTTTTTCCTTCTATAGGGTCACTAAGAAACAATGCCATCCTTGCTGCAATAAACTCCGCCAAAGCTCTTACCTTCAATGTAGTGCTAAAATGATGGTTTTGTGTGAGGATGCTACGAAATAAAGATGTATTGTTATGTGTGTGGATTCTACCGAATAGATATGTGTTGTTTTGTGTTAATGAATAGAAGATTTTAACTTCTAATGGCTATTTTGTGTTTTGTGATAGGTAATCTCTCTTACAGAGAATTCCTGCATGTACAATCTCTCTCCAGTTGAGAGAAAATTGCTCTCCAGTTGAATGACTGAATGGTTATGCGTTTTTGGACATGGAGTTAACGGGTTTTTTTGTTTTTGGTCTGGGAGTAAACGGCTTAATTCTCCACAGTCTACACCACACACCAGTGTATTATTTTTAAGGTTTTATTTTTTGGGCTGGAAGGCAGCAGTGTATTATGTGTTGGCGTTTTCTTTTATAATATGTTACAATGTAGCCCAAAGACCAAAAATTATTGGGCTTTGACATTAAAGTTGAAAATATTTGGGAGCTATCATGTTTCCAATAATAGTGGAAGATGACGTTCAAAAAAAAAAAAAGTGGAAGATGCAACTATAGCATATCTTGGTGTCTCTTAGAACTTAGAAGACCTGTATCTAAGTTCGAAATTTTGTTAAGGCTAAATAATGAATGGAACTCTTAAATGTTGTATCTCTGAGTATGTAGGTTTGTGATGTTATAATGCCAATGATAAACCCTTAGTTGAAATTTTAATCTGGGATAGATTAATCTTTAATGTGTCGTGTGAAGAGATATGAGAAAAAAATTTCATTAATTTGTTTTTATACATCTAAGATAAAATAATAAAAAAGAAAATTATGCAAAATGCAAAAGCAAAACTAACATTATTCCAGAGCTTCTTTCTGAATACATGCACAATCTTACGGTGACAAGTAGTTAACTAAATTAAAACAGACTTGTCTATGTATGTGTAAGCCTTAGATCGGTGAATGCAAGCCACATAAGTGAGTAACCATACACCGACCACCACTTTTTTTCTCTCTCTCCTTCGGCTTTTCCATGGACAGAACCTAAGAAATAAATAAATAAAATAGAATTTTATGTGGCTGAAAAGTAAGGAATAGAAGAAAGTCACGCAAGTTGTGGTGGTAGAAGACCCTGCAGAAACATCTGGAACTTTCCTAACTTTCATCACAAACACAAACCGTGACTTAATATATATCAGTAATATTAAGTAATAACATGTTATTTTTTCCGCCACGTTGCTGACTAATAATAACTGAAATAACAGATCCAACTGTATATACAATACATGCTATTCAATTGTTGAAGATCAGAGGAAGGAAGATGTCTAGTGTGGTGGAGTCTAAGAGTGATGGTTGTTATTATTCGGTGCTTGGGGTTCGCAAGCACTCAACCGATCACGAAATTCGTTGCGCTTATCGTAAGATGGCCCTGGTACGGTATTCCAATTTCATGCATAGGAATTTCGGTTTATTTTCATAATTGCTGTTATTAAGTTAGTATATATTGCTCTAAATTATGAGTCTTGTATAACAGAAATGGCACCCTGATCGGTGGATCAAAGAACCAAAGCTTGCGGTGGAAGCAAAGAAACAGTTTCAGCATATTCAAGAGGCATATTCAGGTGTGCTTTTATTTTATTATTACGAGAACGAATTATAGTCAAATGTGTCAAACAATTTCACGTTCTCAACTATATATTCACATGAAAATATTTTTATACATGCATTGCAATTTCTCTGTTAGTAACTTTTCGCTTTTCTTTACTTCCGAGTCCAGTTTTGTCTAATAAAGGGAAGAGAATGATATATGACGCGGGAATGTTTGGTTTTATTGGAGAAGACGATGATGAGGTTTGTTATGTATGTGTGTCTCTTTTTCTTCCATTGGAGAGTTGAGAACCATTTTTTTCCTTGTTTAACTTTAATCATTTGTGGTTATCATATTACAGGGATTTGTTGATTTCATGCAAGAAATGGTCTTGACAATGCAGAAAGTGAAACACCAGGTAGTCCCTCAATTCATGCAAAAATGTTATTGTTACTAAAATCAACCATCAATGTAGTTATATAGATAGCCAATGAGTAATAGCTCAAATGGCATAAACTCCCCATACTCATTTAAGAGGTTGCGGGTTCGAGTCTTCATATCTTTGGTAAAAAAAAAAAATGTAGTTATAATGTTATATATAAATATACATGTGATTTAATTTATTTTCAACTTGTATTTATATTCTAACATGTATTTTATATTTATAGTTGATTTTGGTAACTAATTTTAGTGTACACTTAGTATAATCGCAATTACATGTATCAACTGCGAACAGTTATGAATTTCCTTAATTCATGATATGCATATCTCAAGTTATGAACTCTTTCCTAATTATTTTTACTTTTTAGGGTGAGAAATGCATGATGGAGGATTTTCAGGGAATGCTAATGGATATGATAGCAGAAAGTGATGAAGGGAGGGGCAAATCCGGGTTATGTTGGAGCTCCTCTAATAGTCCTAAGAAAAAGACACGTATCTTATAGTAATTATAAGTTTAGAACAACTCTGTAATTAGAATTAAATAATCAATTATTTTGATCATCATCACCTTCAGCAATCTACAATTACATATTTTAAGGGGCTTACAATTATTCAATCATCTCACGGAATATTTCTATTTTTATTCTTCAA
>NC_029790.2:8449877-8458067 GCF_000816755.2 Arachis ipaensis | reverse complement strand
ATTAAACAGTAAAATTTAAAATAATGTTAGTTATAACTGATTTTTATTATGTTAAACTATCCTTGTTAAATTTAGTTCACAAAAAAAATTAAATGTGTAGTATATATTATTATACTGTATTAAGGGGTGTTCAATTTTTGAATTTTTTACAAGACTTAAAAGCTATAATTATTAATTCAGAGCAAATATATCTTCTAAGTGTATATATCACTATGCCAATGAGTAATAGCTCAAATGGCATAATCTTTCCATACTCATTTAAGAGGATGCGGGTTCGAGTCTTCATATCTTTGGTAAAAAAAAAAAAAGTGTATATATCACTATATTAGCACCATAATGGCATCTTTGCCAATTGACAATATGGGGTGCTGGCTCGAAAACGGGAAGTGTTAGCAGTGTCATGTAATTATGATTCCCGCCTGAATTATTATCCACATGATCGATTAGGAAGGGACAAAACCATGTGATCTTATTGCAAAACCAAATTCTCTCTGTCTTTTAATTTATGGCAAATACTTTCCTTACTCAAACAATGCAAGAATTGAACCCAGTTGTAACAGTTATACTTAAGATACAAAATGACAGCAGGAGCCAGGAGGTGACCAAATATAGAGAGTAAAATTAAGTACACCAACTTTCTTAAAATAGATATCAACTTATTCATAAACGGTATTGGATGAATCACGATATTGTTAAGGAGTTGGGTATTACAGGGTATCTAAAATTTCACATCAGGTAATATTTGTATTGTTATTTTTTACTTTTCTATATTTTTTTTAAGTATTTAATAATGGTATTAAAATCTTCGAGGTATTTAAACTTTATAAAAATAAGATATATAAAGTTCAGATCTGTTGTTTTTATTTGGATATATATGTTTTACTTTTTATAAAGTTCAGAAACTTTTATGTAATAATTTATTTTGGAGATGAAAACGTCCTCAACGAAATTTCTTAGGATATATTTGGATATATACTCTTCTTTTCATTAGCTCCAATCTCAATCTTCATTATTAGATGATGTTTGTGGTTTAGTTGCCCTTTGCTACATTCTCTGCATGTATGTCTTTTCCTTAGGAAAAGCTAGTTTAGTTATTATGGAATAATATTATGAGGGTAGGGCATTAGAGTGGTTACAGGCATAAATTGGTCAGTGAATCAATCATTCATGTAACTCCGCCTATGTTACACTTGCGGTACATAGCCGGTCCCAAGCCCGGATAAAGGAGGAGGGTTGTGTTAGGTCTTCGGCAACCAACATAAAAATATAGCCGAACCCCCATGACATGAATCAATCATTCATGTCTGCTGAATAAATAAAAGGTTCTTCCGATTAGACTAATTGTCACAGTATGTGTTTTTCAAGTTGGTGTCCAAAATAGCTTACTCTTTGGGGTGATAAGTAGCTCACTTTTATATCTAACTATAGATAAATTGGTGGAGAGGTTATTGGCTTAATGTACTCAAGAATTCTTAATCTTACAATTAAGCAAGCCATGAAGAAATCATAGTACTATGTCAGATGTGAATGTGAATGATGATAGAACGGATGGCTTGTAGATTCAATGATGATCATTGGTCACTACTATGTTTTTGCATGCTTAGTGCTGGTTTAAGTGGTGGTCCCATTGAGAAGGTTGAATTTTTGTGAGTTAGCTACTTGGGGATCCCCAGTTCCAGGGTGGAGTGGGACAATGAACTACCATTGATGGAAATTGGTGTGGTGGCCACTCGCTATACATTAGATTTAGTTAAGAATTAAGAATATATAGCTGTCTAGCAATGGAGAAAAAAGCATATAAAAAAAGAGTGAAAGATCACTGAACTGACATAACATTTTGGACAGTAACCTTTCAACCGTGTTCAATTGTACATCACACACTCCTATAATTGTTATCCTCAAATTTTTAACCATTTTGCATATTAGTTTAAGGTTGGTTGGTTGGTTGTGTTTGACTTGACAAGAAAAAAAAATACAATGTCCTAGAAGCTATAAAACAATATCATTCATTCACCAACAAGATCAGTTTTGCATTGCAATATCAAGCAAGTTAACAAAGCAATGATCTCACTTACCAACAAGTAAAGGGATTGCAATATTTTTACCATCACAATGTCCAGCCATGGACAATAAATCAAAAGGTAGCATTCAACAAAGAAATATGCATCTTAGGGCTGTACATCACCATCAAAATTTTTGTTACATCAATGAAGAAATTGAGGCTGTACATAAATATACACTGTTTAGATTTGACACTAACAATGGAATGTTGACAGAAAGTTTTAAGAGAAGGAACATATTTGCATCTGTGATTCTCTTTTATTGGAAAATTGTAAGGGAGATTGAAAAGATCTTGATAGGAACTTGAACTGTGTATCTCATGTACAGATTGAATGAAAATGAATGACTATGATTCTTGTGGATGTTGATTGAATAAGCTCGAGATATAACTAGAGGGTGAGTATAGAGAAGAAAAGCAAGAGGAAGACTTTGAATCTGAGTTATGAAGCTCAGGACATGGCTCAGGAAACACCTCGCTGGAGAAACCGATCACATTAGAACAAGACCATGAAGAACTGACAGAGAAATTCAAGTTTGAAAGACAAATTGTTGTGAATGGTGAATCAATTAATCCTGAAAAGTTTCCAGCAACAGTGATATTTGAACCAATCATGTTCTTAAAAGTAATGCCATCAACAACAGGAAGTGCACTTGGATCATACTCTTCATCTGGATGGAGACCAGTGTTTCCACTCATGCTGATACCCAAATCAATATTTACCAAATCTGCATCAGAAATTAAGATGCCTTTCATATAGCCACCTCTTCCCTTAGTTGTCTTCAGTTCAATGCCAATGCGGGAGTTGAGTATATGAAGCTGCTCTGCAGTTACATCAGATATACCTCCGGACATCTCACTCCCGAATGCTAGGCCGGCGCCCGATGATGATTGTAGGTAAGCACCCCTGATGTGGACACTTGAGGTTGGTTTTCCAAAGGCAACACCATACCGATCCCATCCACTCTTTAGCACAATTGCATCATGACCGGTGCTAATGTTGCTGCTTTCAATACAAACTTTCTGAGAAGAATCTGCAAGCAGCAAAGGCTAATGTTGAAGGGACTGATGAACCAAACAAAAACATATACAATCATAAATAAAAGTTGTATTTCTTGCAAAACTAAGGTTTTAGCTACCCAAAGGTGTGTTGCTTGTACAATATATCATTTATCAGGTAGGTAACAACTCTAATTTTAGTAATTTACCTGGAACTATACCACTTGTGAATGGAGATTCAGCAGGTGCAGTAGCTGTTATGTTCAGAATTTGGACATTGCTGCATTACAGAAACGAGAAAGATCGAAACAACTTAACAGTTTGATTCATTCAGGGAGAATAAATATGGTCCAATTTGTACCTGCAATATACTGGATGAATGTCCCATGCAGGAGAGTTTAGAAATGTCAAGTTGGAAATTGTGACATCAACAGAATCAACAAACTCTACAAGATGCGGTCGACTGTGATTTAAGGAATGTGATTTGAAAAGTTCCCACCAGATAGAACCCTGACCATCAATAATTCCATTATCACCTGGGGAAATTAATCAACATGTATCAAAGTTTTAGTAAGGAGGAACTGCATTGCCAATAATCCTATAAGAGTGTAAACTTCAAAAGACAAGATGCTAATGCAATAATAACCTGTAATCACCACATCAGTCAAATTCTGTCCATAAATCAAGCTGCGATATCTCCCACTTGGAACATTAATTCCCCGACCATAAGATGGGAGAGAATCCAAAACATCCCAATGATCAAAGTCCTGAGTGAAATTATGTATACAAAAATTTTAAGAGTGGGCAAAATTGGTGCTCAACAAATAGTATTATGCTTGAGATACAGAAAAACCATTTTATGTGATTGAAAATAGGTCATTAAGCTGCCAATTAGATTGATCACACATGAATTTATCATCCTTGTTTAACTTTCTTTATGACGGTTTGAGGGTTCAATATGTTTGTTATAAATCATAGCTTTTTCAATCAAACAAATTAACAAGAAAAAGGAACTAAAATTCAAGTAAGAAAAGAAAAGTACCTGAGATGCAATGATGGTAGCTCCTCTTTCAAGGAAGAGAGTGAGGTGGCTAATAAGGTTTAAACTTCCAGTTAGCCATTTGCCAGAAGGAACATATAGTTGAGCACCACCCTTATCAGTGAATGACTTGAGATAGAATATAGCATTTTGGAATGCAACTGTGTTCAAAGTTTTCCCATCTCCAACTGCCCCAAATTCCAAGATGGAAACACTGTGAGGCCTAGCATTGTTCCATGCTTTCTGCTCACATGGCCCAAGACTATATTCTTCTCCATTGCTTTCCAGTGCAGTGCTCAATGCTACAAGCAAAAGCACAGCCACCTAAAAAGAAGAGAGCCATAAAAAAAAGGAGAGTAGAGTTTTAAAGTGCACTCTTAACTTCACTAGAATGCTGGAACTAGAAGGGGCAATATGTCCCCTAAAACAGAGAACACACTACCAAATTGACAAATTCACAAACAGTATTGAATCATTGCACAACTTTTGAAAAGAGAGAGTATCTTCAACAGCAAAACAAAATATTCCATTTCAGCTTCCGCTTGGAACAGGAATGCAGTTGTTATTATTAAACATGCCAACCCCCTTCATAATTCTCAAAAGCCAGGTAACCAGAAAAGTGCTTCTGAAACGTTATAATAGCTTATTCCACAAAGATATAATTATTGCAAGGAGGGAAAAGAAAAAACAAAAGGTGATGACTGATGAGGACCAACATGAATGAATGTAAGCTAGGAAAGTCTAGAATAGTGAATCTTCCAGTATGGCAACTACCATGAAAAGAACAGTGTAAAACAGTAAAGCAATTAATGCTAACTACAAAGATCTCATCTATCTAGGCTTGGTTTCAGAGACAAGAAAAGGATATCTCAACCAACCAACCTTAGCGTGGTCACCAATCTCATAAATTTTTGTCTCCCCTCAGATTTCACTTAGAAGAAAACAATGATCTTAACAGCAAGATATTGACGTGATTCGTAATTATGAGAGTAATAACAGTAAGACAAAAACTTGGAACACAGTCACTGTTCAACCACAAACACATACATACACGGCAGATAGATATATAGATAGATAGATGATTCAAAAATCAAACCAATAAAAAGTAAAATAAGTTTGAGAAGCAACGTACTTACTAGACCTTTCATGTGTGTGTTCCTCCGGTGTTCTTGAGAAGCAGTTGCAAGAAACCTCTGCAAGCAGTTGAGGAACAGTTGCATGAAGAAGAGAAAGAAAGAAAGAGGAAGAAGAAGAAGAAGAAGAACAAGAGAAAGAGTGGTAGCGGTATATCGTATATAATGGAGCGAGTTAAGTACTCAAAACAAGAAAACAAACGAGGGTGGTAAGAGAAAGCGACAGCTAAAAAGGAAATGCCAGCTCTGATTCTCTCTCACACTTATTCATTTAATCAAATTTCTACGCATCCAACAAGGAAAACTCTAATCATAATAATAATATTACCAACTAAATTAAATTATAATTGCTACTATTCAAATTATCTACTAACTTCATTTGCCATGGAAAAAATAGAAAGAATTAAGGACCTGCCGCTTGCCGACACTGATTGCCATTGGGGAGGGAAGGGGCCAAGGGGGTTTAATAACTTATTATGCGATTGTGAGTTGATTTGATTTGATTAATTGGGGGAACTAATTAAGCAATTAACTACGTAATGTCTACTTAAGTCACATGTGAGGTGTGAGCAACTGGCTGGTCGGACAAGTTTTTCTTGTCTTCACCTAATCATTGCTCTTGTATACTAGTATTGTATTTCATATATAAATAAATAAATAATAATAATGATTGTATATTAGTTTTTGACAATTAAAGAACTCACCATCCTCCTTTGAATTCAACCTTCATCTCTTAATCTACACATGTATTATTAGAAAGGATTGCGCTCAATGCCATGTTTATAACAAAAAGTTGTGTCACAATCACATCTTATAAAATAAGTTAAGGCATATTTTTATAAATGAATATGTTTTTTTTTTAATTACTCTATTGGTCACTATAGTTTCGCGAAATTTTTAATTAAATCCCTATACTTTTTTTCTTTTTAATTGGGTCTCTGCACCAAATTTTTTTTTAGTTGAGTCCTTACACTTTTTTTTCCTTTTATTTGAATCTTTGTACCAAGTTCTTTTTTTAGTTGAGTCCCTAGACAATTAAGTCAAATTACTATTAAGAGGGACCTAATTGAAAAAATAATTAGTGCAGAGACCCAATTAAAAGAAAAAAAATATAGGAACCTAATTGAAAATTTTGCGAAACTATAGAGACCAACAGAGTAATTAAACATTTTTTTTGTGATATTGCCTAAATTAAGAGTGGTCAATATAATTTTACTATTAAATAATATATAAATCACGTCATATTTTGTCTTGGTAATTATATTATATGTCATATAAAAGCAATTATCATTTTCATATAAAGCAAGTAAAATAGACCATTTTAAAACATTTTTCATTTAAATTTTCAAACATAAATTAGGCTATTAATATTATATAATTGAATTGCATACAAAATATTGAAAAATAATTGCTTAGTTGCTATTGCGTTATTAAAATATCACATGATTGATTTAAAAATTATTTGTAAGACTTTGATCACTTGTGGCAACTAAAACATATTAATTTAATTAAGATATTGTAACTTGTATTATGCCATTGTTTAAGATATTGTTACTTTTGGTACTCAATTGACCCATTTCATATCTCATATTCTTTTGAATATAATTTGTACGTTTTTATAATAAAAAACTCTTTATTTTAGGTTAGATTTTATCACATCTATAAAAATAATTTAGTCTCGTATACCCTTTATTTTAATGTGCATATAATATAAAAAAAATTGTTGAATATATAAAAATACTTTAAAACATTAGTACCACAAACTAAACTCATTTTATTTGATAGAGTAAAGTTTTCATACTTTACAACAAGAAGAATATATACCACAAAAAAAAAGGAAAGAAGAAGAATATATATTGTCAATAGTTTCTAATTACGGTAGTCACTTTAAATGTTGAAATAAATTTTAATAAAATATTTTTACATTTTATCATTGTCAAAATAACTTATAAGTATAATTGTTGAAAAAGGATAAATTTGTTTTTTGAAATTGTAAAATGTATATATTTGTTATTAAAATTGTATCTGGTGTAATTTTTTCAAATTATTGTAAATATCATCATTAGATTTATTCATGATTGAGGTTTTTTTTCTTCTTTATTAATTGTTAAACAAAAGAAAGAAAAAACGGATAGAAAAGATACACTATGATAAAATGAAATTGACGTCATTTATTTTCTATGGAAAAATCTTTTGTCTGTCAAATAATTTTGATTCTATCATATGAAGTTGCTCAATATAGTAAACATTTGATTGTATCTTTGGTTTAAATGGAAATTAAATATATAGGCCTATTTGTTTTCTATTTAAAACTTTCAAAAAAAATATCAACGTATGATTTTTGTCTGCCCTAAATTAAAATTTCATTTTCCTTTATGTGTGCACTAAAATATAATAATATCAAAATATTAAAAATAAATAAGTACATTTTTTGGAAAAATAACAATACTATATAGACAAATATCTACCCAGCAGAGTAGCTAAAATAAAGGTTACATGAATAATCGAACATTAAACTTTCTTTTATAATGTTGTTATTGTTTGTTAAATAAAAGAGGTTAACACTATTTTAAAAGTATCTTTATTGTATTCTTTTTACTTACACTATCAATCAATAAAAATTCAAAAGAAAAAAAAACTTACTAAATTAAGCCTATTTAATTATTGTTCAACAAAAAAAAAAACTATTTAATTGAGTAGCTAAGTTACATGAATAATCGAACATTAAACTTTCTTTTATAATGTTGTTATTGTTTGTTAAATAAAAGAGGTTAACACTATTTTCTATTTTAAATTATTGTATTCTTTTTACTTACACTATCAATCAATAAAAATTCAAAAGAAAAAAAAACTTACTAAATTAAGCCTATTTAATTATTGTTCAACAAAAAAAAAAACTATTTAATTATTATACATAATTAGAAAAAAAAATATTTTTATTTAATACTAAAACTTGAAAT
>NC_029790.2:8449753-8449853 GCF_000816755.2 Arachis ipaensis | reverse complement strand
AATAATAATAATAATAATAATAATAATAATAATAATAATAATTATTATTATTATTATTATTATTATTATTATTATTATTGAGGAAAATAAGCTTAAGCTT
>NC_029790.2:8446413-8447890 GCF_000816755.2 Arachis ipaensis | reverse complement strand
AATTTGTGAAATTTATTAAATAGAAATTTATTTTAGAATAATGTTTTATAACTAAGTTAATTATCAACCAAATCCAATCAAATTGATATAACCTAATTGATAGTTACATGTTATTAAACACGTCATTCTATGTAACTATCTTTTGATGGTTTCCTTTTTTGCGGATTTCATTTTTTTTTAAATTTCTTTGCATTTTTTTTTCTTTTTCCCATTCTTAATTGCTGGTGTTTCTTCTTCTCTTCCTCTTCCTTTTTCATTATTTTTCTCTTTCATTATCGTTGTTATCATCACCACCATGCCACCACCTCTATCTCCTCCTCCTCCTCTTTTTTTTTTTTATTTAAATTTTTTCGATTTCCTCCTTTCTTTTCCTCTTCCTCCTCCAATATCATTATTATCATCATCGTTATCGTTATTGTTATTGTCATTGTAAGACTCCGAATTTTTTAAAATTAAATAATTGACTATTTACAAGTTATTATATTATATTGAGATGTAGTTTTTAAGAAAATTATTTTCAACCAAAATAATTAAATAGAATTTTATGATTATTAAAGTTTAATTTAATTATTACTTATTTTATTAAATTTAAATTATTTATCAAAAATTATTTTGATTAGACAAAATTTAAATTAAGGGCAAATCGCAGTATTAAGCCAGTTGGGAGGAGAAATTACATGATTCAACAAAACCCAAAAATGAGACATGGATCAACCAAAAGCATGTCTCTATGTAATTCGAATCAATCTAACTCGAACTAAAAACATGAGTAATTCGAATCAAGGCTGTTCGAATTATGAGGGACTATACATGCTAGGTAGTTCGAACCGAACTGATTCGAATTATATGGTGAGCTATTCGATATGCAGTTCGAATCTAGCTAATATATAATTTGAAATTGGCTCTTTCGAATAATGAAGCCCCAGACGTGTATAAATATGGTGTGAACGTGAATTCCTCTCATTAGAGTAAGACAAAATGGCTAGTGAGGAGAGTTTTGTAGTGTTGGTGCATTATAGAGGGTCCATTAAGAGAAAAACACGCTCTGGTGTGAAGTTCACTGATAAAAATTCTCTGAGTATTTTTATGAGACATGCGACAAGATTCGATGACTTCTTGAATTCTATAATACAAAAACTTAGGTTGCAAGGCGTGAAACGGGTTCATAAGTTATTCTATCGCATACCGATTTTAGTGCTGAGAGATGACGTGAAGTACGATTCTTTCATCATAGGGAGTGATGAGGATTTGCAGGTCCTGTTCTATTGTCGTCGGTAGTTTCCCGAGGTCAGGACACCTGAGCTGTTGACAAAGTTGGTTGATGTGGTATCTAACTCGGGAGATTCAAACTGGAATACCCAAACTCTAGGCGCGGTAGCCGGTTCTAGCCCGAGACCTGCTGGTGCATCTTCATCTATGCCTATGAACAGTGACGGATCCAGAAAATTTTGATAGTGGGGGCAAAATATATATATAT
>NC_029790.2:8441484-8446392 GCF_000816755.2 Arachis ipaensis | reverse complement strand
TAATCTTTTTCTTAACAATAACAATCGAAATATCTCTCTTTTTATATAGAATGATACAACATATTCATATTTTTTTTGTTAACCAAATCCAACCAAGTTAGTCTAAGATAACAAAAATCAGTTATGACTAGCATTATTCTAAATCTTGTTGTTTAACTTGGTTAGACTTAGTTCATAAAAAGACTTGGATGTGTAGTATTATTCTTATATATATACAAGTAAATACGTATTTAGAAATTTATTTCTCATATAATTAGAAACCAATTCTTATTGAGATTCATAGTAAAAGCTCTTTCAATTAATGCAGTTGTTACAAAAAAAATTAAAACTAACATAAAAAAAAGATAAATAATATTCTTTCGAGTCGATTTTTAAGAAAAATACAAATTTAATTTAAATTGAGAATTGATCATTCTAATAACATCTAATATGAAATTCTTAAATTGACTATGAAGTACTAAAAATTAAATAAAAAATGATTGTGGGGTCAAATTCAATAATTTAGTGGGGCAAATAAATATTATTATCATATACTACTCAAAAATATTTCAAATTGTAGTGGGGGCGCTTACCCCCACAATCACACACATACATCCGTCAATGCCTGGGAATGCACCTCGGGACGAGCCTGTCGCCTTCCCGTCGTTCGCCGTTGATCTCAACTGCAGTGGTGGCGGAGAGGTTGGTATCGTGGATAGGTTGCCGATTTCTTTACAATGTGGGGCACCGGCTAGTATGGGTGATGCATTGTTCGATGATGATGACGATGATGATGTGGAGCCTGACCTCATTGCTGATAATAGTGGCGATGACATTGCAACGAGTAATCCAGCTGGGACTGGCGGTGGTTCTAGCTCTGGGACTCAGCAGTACCATCTGCACTTTTCATCTTTGGACTTGGATGCCATGAGACAGGAGAGGGTTCCTGGGGAACCCACTGGATTTAGTGCTAGAGATACCTAGGGTACGGGAGGTCTTACATAGTTTCAGGTTGGTCAGTAATTTCAGGATAAAGAGGAGGCTGTATTAAGCGTGAAGACGTATATCATCCGACGCGAGGTACAGTACAAACTGGTGGAGTCCGATCATCGCAGGTATGTTGGGAAGAGTACCGAATTTGGAAACGGGTGCACATAGTTGATTAGGCTAAGTTTCCGGCAGCGCAAGGGTATTTGGGAGGTAAAACGGTACAATGGACCTCATACTTATCTCGCGACGTCAATCTCGAGCAATCACAGGAGTCTTGATTATCATGTGATCTCGGCCTTCATCATGCCAATGGTTAAAGCTGATGCATCCGTCTGCATCAAGGTACTGCTGAATGCGACGGAGGCACACTTTGGGTTCCGGCCGACTTATAGGAGGGTTTGGTTGGAAAAGCAGAAGGCCGTTGCCCATATTTACAGAGATTGGGATGAGTCATACAACGAGCTGCCGCGATGGGTCTTAGGTGTGCAGCTGACGATGCTTGGTAGTGTTGCAGTGCTGAGGATGAGTCCTGTTCTAGTGGGGAGTAGGTGGACGGCTCGCAAGCCTATTTTCACCGACTTTTCTGGATGTTCCCACTATGTATTGAGGCATTCCGGCATCGCAAGCTGTTGGTGAGTAATGACGGGACCCACTTATACAGTAAATATGGAGGTACATTGCTCGTTGCGATTGTACAAGACGGGAACTCCAACATCCTACCTGTTGCATTTGAACTCGTGGAGAGTGAGAATGCGGAGTCCTGGTCGTTTTTTCTATCCCATCTCCACCAGCACGTGACCCCACAACCGGGTATCCTGGTGATATCAGATAGGCACAACGGTATCAAGGCTGCGCTTGAGGATCCCAACGAAGGTTGGCTACCACCTGCTGCATACCGTGCATTCTGTATTTGACATGTGGCCGCAAATTTTGCCCTCACCTTTAAGGGTAAGGATGCAAGGAGGCTTCTTGTGAATGCAGCGTATGCCAAGACTGAGGTGGAATTTGATTACTGGTTTGATATTCTGCGGTCTGAAGACCCTGCCATGTGTGACTGGGCTAACAGGATTGACTATTCGTTGTGGACTCAGCATGGGGATGAGGGTAGGAGATTCAGACACATGACGACGAATATCTCCGAGTGCGTTAATTCCATCCTGAAGGGGGTCAGGAACCTTCTGGTGTGCTCACTAGTGAAGGCCACTTATGGGAGGTTGGCAGAGCTATTCGTTCGCAAGGGGAGGGAGGCAGAGGCATGTGTCCTCCGACGTGATGCATCATCCTCCTGCATGATGGCGCTGATCTCCTCCAAAAAGTGTGATCCTCCGAAGTCTGCATCAAGACCATCACTAGTCAACAAGTTTGACAGAAGCTGCCCTGGACTAACCCATGTCTGGCTATCATGAACTGCCTGGTAGTTACTGGGGACACCAACAAAATAATCGCCAAAAGGCCCTCCTCCATCTCCTCCGCCACCATCACCCAAGTCGTCGCCAACACCAGAACCATACCAATCTCCACCATGAGCTCCTCGACCACCTCTACCAGGGGTACCGCCTTCTAGTCCACCCCGCATCCCACCTACATGTCCCAGCACGAGCTCTCTGCTCAACACGACGCCTATCCAGAACATCATCCACCTGATCCATGTCAGGCACTCGTCCAACACCTCGCTGTGTCACCTCGATCGAAATAGGCACAACTCTGGGGTCACCGAGATACAGCTCAGGTGACATGAATCTCTTACCATGCTGGACCCACCAATCCAGAAAATCATGTGACAGACCTGGGTCTGGCACAATATCAAACCGAAGCACATGATCCGCCTGGCTCTCCCAATGAAGGTGCCAGAACTGCAAGTTGTACGAAAACCAACTATCACCACATCTACCGTCCTTCGACATCAAGAAGTCGATGTCGAGGGCAGGCTGGGGTCGAGACTGTACTCCACCAAACTGCGGTAGCACCCGATCTATCTGGTGCCACTCTATGACGGCAAAATATATCAGCGCCGTCACACACCTCCATAACGCCGTATGCCGAGGCTCCAATATCTCCGGATGCACAACCTGAAGAATGTCAGGAGAGTTGTACGGCATCCAAATAAACTGTGAATACAAACCGTCATCATTTAGCCATGCACACTTGCTAATCTAAAAGAGATTATAATAAAAAGGAGTGGTTCAAATACTTACATCCCCAGCCTGTAAAAGGTCTATCCTGAGCCTCCACATTGCAATTCGAGGTCCCTTCTCGCTCGCTGTAGGATTGTGACCTGACCACCTGCAACCCACACCCATGTTATCACGAAATGAAAATAACACCAAGTAATATAACAGTATAAACGTAGGTATAATAAAATAATAGCAGACGATAGAATAAATTAATAGTACCTCGAGGTCAAGGGCCAGCTGAACGTATCATATCCAGTGGGTCTAAATCCAAGAAACCGCCAGAAGATCCATGACTGAAGTAGCTGTAACGGTCCGGCTAACTTCACCATATGTCTATTCGCCACGCGGCACATGCACCGGTATAACCACGAGAGAGCAGTTGATCCTTAGCTGTACCCACCCATGTCCTCAAGCCTAGCTACGTATGGGAGCCACCTAATGTGAATGCGGTTGCCGGACTTATCCGTAAATAGCTGAGTCCCTAACAGCATCATGATATAGGCCCAGGCATACCTTCTAACAGTGGGCTCATCGGTTCCCTCATGAAGCTCTCCAAATGTCTCTTGGAACCAGCTGTAGTTCACTACAAACTTCTGAATTTGGTTTGCAGGAGGTAACACATCCAGCAACTTCTGGAACCACACCTAAGCTGGCCGACCACCCTCTATGTACGTCTGAAAATCTGTCAGGCAACCGCTAACATAATGTCCATCGATCGGCAGTCCTAACTGGTACGCCACGTCCTGCAGTGTAATAGTGCACTTCCCGAATGGCGTCTCCGGACACCAGCGCTCAACGAATGCACTGACTAGGGACTCATCCAGTCTGAACCATCTCTCATTCAATTCAGTCTAGCAATATGGTATAAGCCGGCCATCTGCAAGTACGAAACGTACCTCTCGTCCAGACGCATACCCTGCTACCGTCGCATACTCGAAATATATCGCTGGGGCTGCATACAGAATGTACCAGAATATAAAAATCACTAACATCATTCACTAACAAAACCACTAACAAAACCACTTCTATTGCAATCCTATCTAACTTAGCAACGATACATAATGACTACCATTCTAACACACCAAACGTAAAAATATAAAAAAAAAATAACTGATTCACTCCTATTTTAAAAGAACAAGTTCGCAATAACCTCTTCATTGATAACACCAGCTATATGGGCTACTCCATCCAAACGATAAAGTCGGTCCGAATTATCCCCCATCGACTAAATATTCTGCTCAAGCCTTTGTTGGAGTCGTACGGGGTCCTTTTCTCTGGAATTTAGTGGGGCATGGATTTAGAATAGTGGTTCGAATGAGGTTACTTCGAACTCTTTATATAGGCAAGGGCTATGTAATTCGAATGAGTAGGATTCGAATTACCAACGGTAGCCAAAACAGGGGGTAATTCGAAACAGCCTGTTTTGAATTACTATGTGCACGAAATTGTGAGCTAGTTCGGATGATGCTAATTTGAACTAATATGTGTTAGTGTGTGTGTAATTCAAATCAAGATGATTTGAATTAGTGTGTGTTAGTGTATGTGTGTAATTCGAATCAGTGTGATTCGAATTACTATCATGCGTAGATGCAGGCATAATTTGAATTATAGTTATTCGAATTACTATGAATTATGTAATTCGAGTGGCTCTAATTCGAACTATATAAAAAAGTGCTCTTGGTAGAACCTTGTAACGTTTTTATCTTTGATGGAATTATGTAAAACCAGCTCTAGTTGGTTTATATGCGCTATTTCCCTTTTTATT
>NC_029790.2:8440485-8441471 GCF_000816755.2 Arachis ipaensis | reverse complement strand
AAAAGAAAGAAATGAAACAAGCCGCATATGCATATATACATATATATAATCTTGACACATAAACCTCCATCTGTTACTTTAACACTAATTAACCACCGTTAATCATTCTTTCTCTTGCATGACCGAACCTTTTTCTTTGAAAAAGAAAGAGAATGCCGTGAGGAAAAGAGAAAGAAAGCCATGGAACCTCAATCCTTCCAACTTCGATTTTTTGAGATTCGTAACTCCAATAAAAAATATAATCTAGTAAAAGTGTTTATATCTTCCTCCTCTATGTATTGGTATTACTTTTGTTGGGTAGAAATTAATGGTGACATAGCTTCCATTCTCCTTGAATTTGGCCAATTGGAGTTTTAGGAAACACAGATTTTTCTGACGTTTTTCTCTTCAGTAGTTCGGTCAAAAAATTTCTCTGAAAATTCTGTTGTGATTTATGCACAGAGAAAGGATTTTGGTAACTTTATAATAATTAAATATGAATTTGATAAGTGAATCTTGATTTGGTTGATTATTGTTTGAATTTGAATGAGTTTACGTTGAATTATTGTTGTTGCTTGTGATTTGTTAGTTTGGCTATGACAAATAGCTCAGCTGTGGTTATTTTAATGGTTTTGGGGACTATTGTGATGTGGTATTTTGAGATAAAGTTCGTGAGGTTTGATGGCCGAGAGAAAAGATTAAAAGTTACGAAAAATCGGTAATCGAAAGACTCGAAGACGGATTAAAATACAAATAATAATATTTTGAAAGGGAAGGGCTGAAGGTTTCGGTTTTGGTTATAAGAGGAAGATTAATGTTTAAACTTTATTTCTAAAGGGTAACATTGTATTTATATATAAAAATCGAAATACAATTTGTAATTATATAAGTTTCCGGGAATTTTGGGTAATAAATAAAGTACGGAGTAAAAATGGGTATTTTATAAAAGTTTAGGGTTATTTTTATAAATATAAAAATAAGTGAGGGTTTCAAATATGATTTTTTAA
>NC_029790.2:8434716-8439910 GCF_000816755.2 Arachis ipaensis | reverse complement strand
TAAATTAAGTTTTAAAAGAAGATTATAAATATTATTTTAAATACTTCTTTAAAATTATTCATTTATATTAAAATAAATTATTATTAAAATTAGTATTTATCAAAGATGTTATTTTGTAAGAATATTATAATATGTAATATTAATGAGAAAGCAAGCAAGCAGAGTAATCTTAAAAGTTTTAGAGAACGTAGACTTAATTAAAGAACTTTACAATTCTTTTTCATAAGACACTTAAGGAGAGGCGAGGGAATAATGCGAAGATAATTTATATTATGGAATAATAGGAAAGAAAAGAAGAAGAAAGGAAAGAAAATGAAAGAAAAATATTAAAGAACATCCTCCACAGGAGAGCAGAGAGCAAAAAATTAAAAGAATCTAAAGAACCTCTGCCACAGGAGAGCAGAGAACAGAAAAAAAAAGAAAGAAAGAACGAAAAGAAAAGGAGAGAAGCAGAGATGATTGTTTACCTGCTGAAAACAAGCAAAGATATGGTGGTGAGTCCACCGAGATTCGCTTTCCAGAGATACATCGGCCAATCCAGGGGATGGTCGCACCTGTAAGACAAAGGTTGCTTATAGAGGTTATCGCTACATACATTAGCTAGAGAGAGCCTCATCTGTAAGACAGAGGTTATGTTTGCATACATCGGCTCAAGAGAGTCGCACCTGTAAGTTAGAGGTTGCTTACAGAGGTTATGACACTGGAAACCAAACTCAAACAAAGGTTACTGAGTTACGTCGGGAGCGGGTCGAAATCGACAGATGAGCTCATTACCTGCACTAGGGATAGACATGCATCATACTTATTTGCGCATACTTGTTTGTGATTGTGTTTTCTATGATTGTGTGTGCTTGTGTTTGAATTCTGTGTTCTTTAATTGTTGAATTAGATGGTACCTTGTTGACTGTTATTGCTGACCAGGTATATATAGAATGAATTTTACTCCTAACCCCGATCCTACTAAGAACTCCCCAGTTCTTACCCCCTATCTCCACCCCTTTCAGCTACAGGTGTGAAGGCTTATTGCGAAGCGGTGAGAGCACAGAGGAATATGTTTACGAGTTGAGTTGTTAGAATTTGTTTTCCCCACGCATTGTTAGTTAGAGATTTATTCAGAGGGGTAGGTTCTGTAATTGCTTTTGTACATAACACTACAACGTATTATTAATATTAAGTATGTGAATATGTGTTGTTTGTACTTGTTAGAAAAATTATATTTTTAGTAAAACCATCGATAGATTTACGCGTAAAGGCTCAATATTAAATAGATAATAAAAGGAATTAGGTAAGTAACACCTAAGCTTTTAGTGCGATCATGAGGTACTAATTACTAAAAGTTAGGGTGTTACATTTATCATCATCATCTATGTATAACAGTTCAAATTTAGAATGCACCAAAATTTCTTAATGATGATGTTAGGATTTGGTTGAATTAGTCCCACATTGCTCAGGATAGCAAATGGAGTGGGTGGCCTAGGCTATAAATATGAGGCTAAGTTCTCCATTTGTTTTTGCACCAGTCAGAAACACTTTAAGCTTGTATCTGATTTTTCTTTTCCTCTGTACTCTTTATTAGAGAGTGTTGTGAGGTGTAGTTAGATATTTGCTTTGAGAGAGTGTGGGTGTACTGGGGTGCCGGTGAGAGAAAGAAGTCTATGTGTTGTAACAATTTTCACATAGTGATATTCTCTGGTTGTCATTTGACAACGGCCGTGGTTTTTTCTCCGGTAATTGGAGTTTCCACGTTAAATTCTTGTGTTGTGATTGTGTCTATTTTATTTCTCTGTCAAAGGTGTTTTCTCAATGGGGAATGGTGTATTATTCCCAACAGATGACGGTATACAAACAAACTCAGTTCCAAAATGGAACGAAATTACTAAATGATAACTCAAAACTCCTTCTCCTCCTTCTTCTTCATTATCATCTTTTTCTCCTCCGCCTCCTCCTCCTCTTTTTTTCTTATCTTTCTCATTCGTTATCGTCATCACCACCACCACACCACCACCTCCATCTCTTCATTCTTCTCATCCTCTTTCTTCTTTTTTTCATTTGAATTTTTTCGATCTCCTCCTCCTCCTCCTCCTCCGTCATCATTATTATCATCATCGTTATCGTTATCGTTATTGTCATTATTATTATATATCTTCTTTATATATGTACAATAGTTCAATCCAGAATACACCAAAATTTCTTAATAATGAAAACACATAAACAAACTCAGTTTAAAACAAGTTAAAACCAGAATGTACCGAAATTAAATTCAGAATGTACCAAAATTCAAATCCAAAATGCACCAAACTCAAAACTCTTTCTCCTCCTTCTTCTTCTTCTTTATCATTATCATCGTCTTCTTTTTCTTTTCTTGTTCATCATCTTCTTTTTGTGTTTTACCTTTTCATTGTTCTTCTAGTTTTATTCTATTAATAAGAATAAAAAGATCAAATAAAAAATGCATGATGCTGCAAAATTACAAAATTACTAGAAAGATAAGGAGGAAAAGAAAAAAATACAGCAACAACAACAGCAATAAAAGACGATGAAAAGAAAATACACAAAAAAAAAGAAAGAACGCAAAAAAGAAAGAAAAAAACACGCAGCAACAACAATAGCAATAAAAAACGATGAGAAAGAAATACGCGAAGAAGAAGAACGAACGCAAAAAAGAAAAAAAATACGAAAAAAAAAAAGAGAAAGAAAAAGAGGAGGAGAAGAGAAATATAAAAATGTTCTCGTAGTCGGACTCACTAATTAAATTAATTTTTATTGAATTTTGACTAATTTAATTGAATTTAATTGTCGAATAAATTTAAATGTATCACATAATTTTTTGTTTTAATATAATTTTAGTGCAACTTCTTTATTTGTATATGTGACGTTTAAGGTTATTCTAATAAAATTCAACTAATTATTTTGATGAAGTGATTTATACAGCTAGATGATGACATAAAGATTTTTATATTATTAATTTATTAAAATTAAGCCTACTTCCATAATAAATATGATAGTGAAAGTTGCTTTCTTTCAAGTTTCAACACGTTTTAGTGACATACATAGCCCTACGGCAGTACCTACATATGTATGGATGATAATGATTACATTATAACTATTATTATCCTTTTAAAAAAAAGTTATAACATTGATTATATATATACTCTAAATGTAACTCAAAAGATGGTATTATAATAAAACATCAAATAATTTATAAAAAAAGCAACTCATTTTTTTATGAAGATAAATAACTCATAATATCACAACTTTGTGACATATGCACTATCCAAATATGTGCACTTATATATAATTTCTAATTTAATGTCTCTTGCACTCCTTACTAATTTAAACACGGAAATTTTTGCATATACACTTTTTACCATTAAAAATGATGAATTTGGGACATTAAAATTTAAAATAGAAAGATAATAACAATATCATGTCTCTAAGTTATTTTGTACAATTTTGTTCAGATAATTTCTAAATTTAAAAGAGTAATAATATTTTATTTTAAATTAAATTTTTTTAATTATTAGAGAGAAAGAGAGAGAGTATGTTAATTAAAAAACATCTTTAATTTGGTTTTAATATCTTAGCTTATGGTGTTAAATTTACCATGGTGCACAGTAGTTAATAATATAAATAAGTTATGTGAATAATATATGGCATTACTACTTTTATAAATAATTAGAACATTACATAATGATGCCAAAATCTCAATTTTTGCGGATGTTGTATTTTCTTTTGTTAAGTAGCTTTCAATGAAAATCCAAAATAAAAGAAACTCCGATCCAAATACATGATAATTGAGTGGGGTGATAAGTGGTTGTGGAGGTGATAGTTGTGACTTGCGAGGGACAGTATATCAAAAGTGAAATGACTAAAAAGCACTAGAGTATTGATTCTTCTTTAAACTAGCTAGCAATGTAAAGTGAACGAGTGAGAAATTAATTTTTGTTATAAGTAAATAATAAACTCCAACAAATAATTCAATAACAATTGCTTTCCTATTTTCTCACTTTATAACTAATATGGAGAAAAAAACACCGAATTTTTTTTTTGTCTTTTAAATATTATTGTTGAAAAATATAACATTATGGCACTTGCACGGGCATGACATATTTTGTAAGATTTAGTTCGATTCAGAGGGCCACATGCAAATGACAGTAGGCACAATAGGTGCTAAATGCTACTAATTTGACCAGCATATCTACGAGTCTAGTATTATCTTTGGGAAGAAAAAAATACAATTGAAAAATATTCAATATTCTTATTGTGTGTGCATAAATTAATTAAAGCAAGTAAAATGTACAACGGATCCAGATCGTTCCAAATATAAATTGATATCTAAAAATCGAGTGACAGCTAAAATGATGGAATTAGGATGAATTAGTGGAATTTGTTATGTATGGTTGTGTTAGCACTAAGTAATGAAACACGTGGTTAGTGGAGGCAACAACTTGCACCCATGTGCGCCGTTATATATAGTCATTTAATTACTGAACAACAAAATACCCGCCCTTAACTCCCACCACCACCACAGCCACCACCATGTTCCACTCCTCCTCCATCCAGAGTTTGCATTTTATTGCATAACCAATGGCTTCTCTTCTTGACTATTATTGAGTAGTCTTCACTACTCGTATATGTGTCTATGCATAAATGAAATCGCTCTTGTTTCGAATTAGATTACAATAAATTAAGGCAGAAAATGATAACAAATAAGCAGGGACGGACTTAGAGGGACGAGTATTGGCCTCGACCCCTAAATTTTTAGAAACTATATTTATATATGAGATATGTATTTAAAAAATAAAAAATATTATATAATTTAATATTTTTATATGTACCCCATTACTATTTATCTAATTATCTCCTATTCTTTTATTATTATTTATTAAAACAAATAATATAGTCATATATATCTGATCAGGCTGAGGAGGAATCCAATGCAGGGATAGATACAATTTCAGCTAATCCGTTATCAATAGCATTGCCACTATATATAAAATGAACTCAACATAACATCTCTATGTTATACACGTTAATAGAGACGGAATCGGAAGTCTAATTTTATTAAATAATATTATATATTTACATTAAAACTGTCTTTATGGATGACTATTTTTTGTGTATAATGTGTTAAATTTTGTTAGAGGACCAAGTCATTATATTGTTGTTAGTTATACTATAGGAAAAATTTTAA
>NC_029790.2:8433390-8434696 GCF_000816755.2 Arachis ipaensis | reverse complement strand
ATGTATTTAATATACTTAAAACTTTTTCTATATTATATACTAGTATGTATGAAAAAAAAAAAAGAAATAATAATGGAGCGTGGGGTCAAATTAAGAAAATAGTCAAATACAAAAGGTTTGTAATAAACTGGAAAATTTTGGGAATCGCAATATCTTAGACTTAAATTTGTTTGTGATTGTAACAGAACAAAGACGTCAAAAGGCCTATATATATACTCACTCAAATATTAACAAGCAGATGAAGTTTCAATAAGCAGTTTCAAAGTGGCAGCAAAAAACAACATATTAAAAAAAATAAAAATGGAGGGGGGTGTCATATTCATGCAAAGGACACATATAGCAGAAATAGGAAGATAGTGAAATGAATCCAATGTAATTCATATGATTGGAGGAGGAAGAGCATGCACAAAAGTATGATAATGAGGCACCTCATATTGTCAACTTTGTCTTAACGTAGAAAGTAGAATCCTATGAAAGTGAAGACAATTCACATTTCAGTTGACACCGCGTTACTAGATTCTCTGCGATTTGCTCAACAGACCAACAGTCAAGACCAATCACCAATCTATTGCATAAAATGGAAAATCTTTTAACAAAACTAGAAAACCAATATCTTATTTTTTATTTTCTTTCTGTCTCAATAAGAGAAATATTAAGAAAGCATTATTCCTGTTTGTTCCCGGACTGGGCTTTGGGGCCTATATAGTAGTGTATTTAAGAGGAGGTTAACAAAATTAAGGAATAAAAGAGAATTAAGGAAATATAGTTGCTAAGGTGGTGGGCCTACCATAGTTTGAATGATCATTTTACAGTGGACCGAAATCCAGTCCAGGAAACAAAGCCACAAGCTTGTAGTGTGCCTGAGAAATCTCATTAATTTATCACCCTTATGCAGGCTTTTTCTTTATTTCAAAAAAAAAATTATCAATTTAAATCAAAATACAGAAATTTATTAATTTATGTATTTAGATTTAGATGTGGTTTTAGTTTTACTGGCAAAAAAGCGAAAACAAAACTTATAATGCTTACGTTGTTGCTGGCAGCGAAAACAGTACTAATTTTTTGTTACACCTTCGCTGTTTTTGTTCGCGAAAATGGACAAAAAATAGAGAATAGAGAAAATTATTATCATCCTCTAGCTATGAAGCACAAACACTTCGTTGAGTGGTTGTGTTCGCGTGTTGGACACACTTTGAACACGACACTCATCGATATTCGTCCGACACGCATCCAACCGTATATTAATAAAAAATAAAAAAATTTTCTCTAGACACACCTAAATACCATCACATGTCAGCGTATCTTG
>NC_029790.2:8432725-8433322 GCF_000816755.2 Arachis ipaensis | reverse complement strand
AATATATATTTTTAAAATAATTAAATTTAGATATAGTATATATTATTATTTATTGAAACAAAAAAATATTTTAAATACTTGATATAATTAAAATAAGATATTAAAAATAATTAAAAATTTTAGTTTATATTTTAATATCAATAAAATATCAAAATATCATTACGATTTATCTAAAAATACTTTATATTTTATATGTATGCGTGTCCCCATATCATGTAAGATTTTAAAATTTGCGTGTCGACGTGTTCGATGTCATGTCGTGTCTCATGTTCGTATCAGTGTGTATGCATCATAGTCCTCCGGTTTTTGTTTGTACGCAAATCATTTTTTCTTTCCTCTCTTTTTGCGGGCAATGATAGAGAAAATGAAAGAGAAAAATTGTTTTATTCTTTGCTGGCAGGAACAACGAAAATACAAAAAATACTAATGTTGTTTTCACTGCTAGTACTAGCACCAATACTAGCATAAACATTGTAATTTTTATTTTTTTAATTTTCAACAAAAACATAACTAAATATTCAAAATAGTAAAATTTGTATATTATAAATTATTTGAATAAATAAATAATTTATTTTATTTAAATAAAAAATCCTTTTT